>NC_045544.1:52282465-52572465 GCF_009769535.1 Thamnophis elegans | reverse complement strand
AGGCAAGCCTCAATGAAAAAGAACAAATGGCCACAAATCTGACATATCACCTCTCCCCAAACTAAGAGAACTCTTAAGCCTGTGAATGCGTTTAAAGTGCTCAATTGAAGAGAACAATTACAAAGGCTGATTTCATTAAAAAACACAGCACAAGGGAATAGCTGAGGTAGAATTCACCAATTAGCTGAACTGTATATCTTGTGAATTAGATAGAAACAAACGATTCTTATCCTACTATTTGAGTTAATCAGATCATCAAAGTAGTAATGTTAAGACTCTCAACCATCCAAGGTGTGTTCTGTGGTCATTCTCTTTCTGCATTTCATTTATCCTGACCTTGTTTCCTCAAGATTACACATATGCATTTGTTGAAGTGGAATGTAGTAGAAAAGCTTATGCCATAATGCATTATATTTTAAAGTGCTACAAAATTCTTAACTGTTTGGGATATATTAATTACTAACACAGTTACTTACACAAATGGTATGTAGCTGATGTAGGACCCTATGCAGAGAGAATATCAATGGTGCTCAGGCTCCAGTCCTATCAATCAGCAGGATTAAGTGGGGCCAGGCAGCTGCCCTTTACCTGCAACTGGCCAATTTGAAAGGCTCCTCAGAGATTAAGATTGACATATAGTTCTCTAGAGTATTTTGCTGCCCTTATTTATTTTATTGAATTTGTATCTGCTTAGTCCAATCAGAGTCATTTCCCATTTCACTTGCGTCTAACAATAGGTCAAGATAAACAGGGACAAATATGACTGTTTCAGGTTGGTATTACCCATTCCATTTTCATCTGCCTACTTCTTGAGGCAACGCCAGGGAGCCCCACCATTCTGTGGACACTACAGTATAAAACTAATATTCACGTAAACAATTATGAAACTAGGATCTGCTTTTTGTTTCCATTAAAAAAAACCACTACGTAGACTTTCTCGATATAGGTAAGCTACTTACTCTATAATTCTCTAATATGCCTCTTTTGATAAACCTTCAACACCAACTCAAAATCTAGAACAGGGGTGTCAAACACATGTCATCACGGCGTCATCACATGATGTAGAGAGAATTCCCCCCCTTCACTAAACTGGGCATGGGCATGGCCAGCACATGACGCATCCGCCTGCGGGCCGCAAGTGACACCCCTGATCTAGAAAAATCAATAAAGAAATAGAAAGGTTTATCAAGAATCATTAATGCAGTTGCACTGAAAGAAATTAACTACCTTTTTTCACATGGATGAAAAACCAGCTCCCCCCCCCTTTCAGAAAGGAAAATGTAAGTGTGCCAAATCTGAACACACAGAGGAAGGATGTAGTCATCTTAGTGATTGTAGCCAATTGTAAATCTAGATTTCTGATTCAGCAGCTGTTGGCACCTGGTTGACCTTGTCTGTGCAGACTGTTGGACAGAGTCAAGCCCAGTTAATACTTGAATGGGATTTCTCCATGGAATATCAGGGCTGTATGGTAGACTGAGAAGTAAAAATGAAGGCTATGTTATATCCTGAAAAATTACACAGAATTAGGGTACCAGGAGTCAAACCCAACTTAAGAGAGGGGGGTATTCTTTTTTTAAAGCATAGATTTTTAGCCCTGTATTATTTTTTTCTGAGTCAAACGGAAAAGGAAAAGCTCATATCCTTTTCACTTTTCACCAGTGTTCCCAGCAATAGGATCATGTCCTGTGTAAGGTATTCTGAGAATACTTTAACTATGCTGCAGCGGCATTTATAAAATTTTCCTATTATTATTCAGCAATTTTATGAACCAAATACCTGAAGTGTTTATTTCCAGTATCTAGAGCCATTAAATATAATCTCAGAGGATCAGAGCTATAATGACTTTGCCACTTGTGCATATTTTGTTCCTTCTAAATAAAATAAGCCAAAATCTTGCAAAATATTTCCTAATCACATACAAAACTGTTTTCTATCTTTCTCAGTACATTTTCACATAATTTATAGGATAATATCCAGCAAATGCTTAAATTTAACAAATCTCCGGAACTGTCAGTGCTAATATGTGAAAGATAAGAAATTTACACATAGCCTTGTTAAGCCTAAAAATAAATATAATGGAGACAAAAAGAAAACTATTTACAATGGAATGGTAGATATAGAAGTAAAAATCACAGTAAGAGTAAAAATGTTAAGTTACAGTACAAGCTTTCTTGAGCTACAGCTCACTTCATCTGGTGCTTGGATTGCTTACATTGATATAGGATTAAAAATAGGATAAAGTGAGTAAATAAAATGGAGGGTACTTATACAGATGCAGGTTATAAATGAGAGAGACGACATGGACCATATCAATTAACAATTTAGTGTGTTAAAAATCGTGTGCTGAATCATTCTGAGACGGCTTAGAACCGTGATGGTGAACCTATGGCATGAGTGCCAGATGTGGCATGCAAAGCCCTCTCTGTGGGCATGTTCCGTCACCAGCTGCTCTTCTGGTTTCCAGTGCGCACATGCGTGCCAGCTACCTGGTATTCGCAGGTGCCAGATGGAAAATAGCTTGAAAACGGCACCAAAAACAGCCAAATCCAGGCCATTTTCCAAACCAAAAACAACATGAAAATGAGCCAAAAACCAGGCCATTTTCCAGGCCGTGTTTTGGAAAATGGCCTGAAAATTTCCGTCAAAACGGCCTGAAAACAGCCTGAAAAAGGGCCCAAAACCAGCCAAACAACAGGCATGAGTACACCAGCCAGCTGGTCTTCGAGTTTCAGTGTTCTGACGCATGTGAAGACCAGCTGACTGGCGCACATGAATGTGCCAGAAACCCAAAGACCAGTTGACCAGCGTGCATAGTTGCACCGGCCAGTTGGTCTTTGGGTTTCCTGGGCTCCGGCATGTGCATGCACATGCATGTGTATTTTGGTTTGGGTACTCGATGCCAAAAATGTTCGCCATCACTGACTTTGATTCTTTTAACAGAAATTCAGCAGTCTCTTTCTCTGTTATGCTGATAAAATTTCTTTGTTCCAAAGCAGCTTCTTTGAGATCCGTAATGGAGCATCCTGGGAAGTTAAAATGCTATATTAAAATGATATTGCTTCATCCTTGTTTTGAGTTCTGATGTCAAACTTTGGCCCATTAATTCTTTTGTGCAAAGTCTGTCCTACTTATCCTACAGCAGATCATTGTTGTCAGATGACACCATATATCACCTTAGTGAAACAATATCTGAAGGTGCCTCTAATTTTTTTAATGGACGCTGTGATGGTGCTGGTCGTGTACATGTGGGAGCAAATAAATCTGGATTATTTTCTACGTCTAGTGGCCCTCTGAAATATAAATTAGGATTCAATGCATCACTCTTCTGTTGTCTCTAGTGGTGGTGAAAATCTGCTTTAGATTGGATGGTTGTCCATGTGCAAATGTAGTCCTGCTACTCATTATACACTATAGTTTGTAGCTAATAAATAACGTGATTGAATAGCTTGAGTTGTTGGGTGTAGGGGATAAACAGTGGTGTTTTATGGCTCTAATTTGATGTTCCGTTTTTTAAGGAACTGATTTGGCTCTACTGTTAATTTTCTGAAGAACATAGTGTTTATGTGTCTATTGAGTTATATCACTGTAATATAAAGGAAATGAACTTGTTCTATAGTTGGGTTGAAACTAAGGTTAAATGTGGAATAAAAGCTGTTAAGGCTCAACAGAATGTGAACTATCAATTTATAAAGATAATTCCACCAATTATGATGATCATTTTGTTCCTAAGAATTTGGATAGCTTCTTGTTTTTACTTCTGCTGACTGCCGTTTTTCTCCAATGATGATTCCCCAATCATTTTTCCCCAGTGATGATGAAAATATAATCAATGAATTTCAAGTGAAGAAAAGGTTTCTAGCAGGTAAGAACTGAGAAAGTATTGTTTTAGATTGGTCAAGTAGATGTTGGCATAATATGGGAACATTCATGTGCTCACAGTTGTTCTATCATCTGTTTGTCTGTCTGTCCATCCATTATCTATCTGTCTTTCTATCATCCATCCATCCATCCAATTAACCAACCAACTTGTATAATCATCCATTTCAAACCAATGGGTGGTGAACAATCATAAAAATAGTTAAAGTTCCTTACAAAAATAAATTAAATAAAAATAGTAGTCAAGAGATACGTATTACCATCTGTCAGTGTCAACTTAACTAGGAAACGGGGCCCTTCCAACACTCAAGACTGCTGGAGCAGATTTTCAAGGCCTTTTGAAAAGCCAGAAGGGTCAGGACCATCCTAATCTCAGGAGTGATGGAATTCCAGAGGGCACGTATTATGGAAGAAAAGACATGCTTCTTGTTCCCCACCAGTTGCTATTCCTTGGCTGATGGGTTTAGAACATGACCATTCTGCCTGGCAGGAGAAATAACTGGAAGCAGATGGTCTCTTGGGTAACCTGTCCTAAGCCATGAAAGGTTTTAAAGGTAACAATCAGCACTCTGAATTGTACCCGGAAACATACTGGTAACCAATGCAGCCCCCCCATAGGAGTGGTGTTACATGTTTCAAAAAGCTGACACTATTTACAACCCATGTCTTTTGTACCCACTGATGCGCCACAAAGGCAGCCCTGTGAGGAGCACATTGCAGTAGCCCTGAAATGTTACTGACAAAGATGAAGTAGTTATAAGTGAATACAAAGTCATAAAATCTGCTGGCAAGGTGTGCTATACTGACATTCTTCATTATGCTATCTTTTCTCATCTCTCCCTAATGCCTGTTACTTCTGCTTGAATTGATTTACTTGTAAATATTTCCCAAATGAGCTGGGCAGTGGCCTAGAGGTGAAGACGCTCACCTCTCACTTGGAAGGTTGAGAATTCAATTCTAGGTAGCAACAGATATTTCTCTATCAGGGTCCAAAGAGAAAATATCTGCTGTGAACACCACGTAGGTATCAGGAAAGGCATCCAGCCAGTAAATACTCAGTTCCATCCAGCTGCCACACCCTGAAACAAAGGGTTACAGGGATGTAAAAAAATCCCCCCCCCAAGATCAGAACCCGTGATCTTTGGTCTGAAGTCCATGTTTGTCAGGGATGTTGGAATACTGTGCATTAACAACATCCATGTTAGTTAAAATGGTGGTGTTGGAGAAGTTGCCAATGGATTTTAACCTTCAGGCTGTGATGTTGTGGTATAACTGGGAGTGATGCAGATAATGTTGGATTGGATTGTCTAGTTTATGAATTTTGGGAAATAGAGTAGAAGATGCCTGGTTGGGTTCTTGGGATGACTCCATGTATATCCTTAGGAAACTCTTTCATTAGATTGTGTAGCTTTTCCTGATAGGCTGCTGTGAAATCTGAGAATAGAAGTTGGACAGAACAAAGCATTGAAGATCTGCTTCTCAGCTTCCTAGGAAACATCCTTCTTATTCATAAAGATAACTGCACCGATTATGATGATCATTTTGTTCCTAAGAATTTGGATAGCTTTTTGTTTTTACTTCTGCTGACTGCCAGGAGTTTGACAGTTTGAATCTCACCAGGCTCAAGGTTGACTCAGCCTTCCATTCTTCTGAGGTTGGTAAAATGAGGACCCAGATTGTTGGGGGCAATTTGCTGACTCTGTTAACCACTTAGAGATGGCTGTAAAGCACTGTGAAGCAGTATATGAGTCTAAATACTATTGCTATTATGTAAGGGATTTTTTTTTAAATTGATGATTGTGGCTTGATCTTGTTGGCAAAAACATATTATAGAACAAAAATCCAATTCAGTGTTACATGCATCAGGATTTTTTTACATATATTTGGGATTTGGTGTGTGTGTGACATATTGTGTAGTATTTATTTAGTAACTCATGAAATGTGTTGAGCTATGATTCCCAGCAGTATGGTCATTGGGAATTATAGCTTTGAATGATGGGAATCGTAAGGCGACACAATTGAACAGATGAATGTTTGAGGAAAGGTATTTAATATATTAGTATTAATAATGTACTACAGTGTGAGGGAATGGTCCTCATTAATTTGAAAAGATTGTTTCAACAAAATAAAATCTCAATTAATTTCAACGGATCGACTCCAAATGTTTGTTCTCCAACTCATCTAAATGGGCAACAGATTACAAATTCAAGAAACTTTTTTTCATTCTTGATGACTTGAACAACCAGGAAGAAGATTTCTGTTCTTGCCACAGAAAACACTGGGACATTAGGATGAAACAATTGTCATGAAAAGAGGCTAAGGATTTTGAATGAAGAACAATTTAGAAAATCTGTCATTTCCTATAAGGAGAACTCAGTTGAAAGGTAAATATTTCTACCAAATAGCACACAAAGTAAGCAGTTACTTTATTTCACATTGTGTGGATTTTCTATAGCTTAACATTTCAAATTATGTTTAAGGAACACAGAAAAAAGATTTTGAAAGAGAGTGAATATAGACTTAATAACAGTTCAGTTATTTTCTCAATTAGTATTTTGAGCAGGTAGTGAACAAAAGGATTATTATTAATAGGAAAGGATGAGCGGGAGGAATTTTTCTCTCCAAGGCCAGTCAAATGTATCAGTGAGAACACAATAGCTTTTTCAGGGCTACGATTTCATTGAAATGCATCCCCCCACCCCCTACCCCAGAATGTTACATGAATAAAGTAAGGAGATTCGCTGCTTTAAAAACATGTCAAAAATACAAAAATGTGCATCTATTGAAAGACTTAGAGTAATAATTTTTCAAGAAAAATCATGTTTAATTCAGAATGCATTCTTTCTGCATTGATGGAAACTGATTTGATATTCTACTCAAAAATAACTACATATTCGTTCAGTATTTAGCACACAATGTTTATATCATTGCAACAAAGATGTTAAAGGAGACATAGTCACCTCCCTTCAATTCAGCTAAAGAGATCCCTGTCTGTAAAAAGCCTTCCTGTTTCCTTCAGCTGCAGGATCAGCAAAGGTGCCACAGATCTAAATACAGAGAGCATTCAAGTGTCAATACAGCATTTAGCGCAGAGGTTGGCCATTATGGCCCCTTTATGTGGATTTCAGCTTCCAGAATTTCTAAACTAGTATGGTTGGCTCAGGAATTCTGGGAGTTGATATCCATAGGCCATAAAGGGCCCATAATTGCCCACCCCGATCTAGAGTTTCAGACAAGTGTGCATTTGAAACTGCCACTTCATTTACATTTTGATGTAGCAAGCCCTGTACAATATCTTTAAAATATAAATAGAAGTTATATTGAAACTATTCTAAACTTAACTTATTTTTGCTGAAATTATGCAATACTTTGACAGTACGACTGTAATGAGATATTTCAATCATTACAACTTTTCCTTTTAAAACCCTCAATTTGCTAAGCATACTAAGAAAGTGGGCTTAGGAATGCATCCAAGGTAATGTCACAATAATTGAATCAGAGTAAATAGCTAACTGTGCAATCTTAAATCCAACTGAGTTTAAGAAATCTTACTTATAGATAAATACCTATATCATGGCTATATCATCAAGGCAAGCTACATAATCTAAATTCTTTAAATATAGGAAAATTGACTGAATTAAAGTTCTGCAAACTAAATGGGAAACATAAATACCAATAATTATCATATTATTTAAATTGGTAGGTCTGTATACAAGACAGATGTTTTCCTAGAATTAATTTCTTCTGATTGTGAGGTCTAACCAATGAGAAAGAAATACCTGCATATGAATTAGGCAGTAGTTCCTAAAACAACACTATATATTTGATAATCTTGTAACAAAGTAATGTGAAACTAGAAAAACATTTCATAGTCTATCATTTTAATTGCCCATTATTAGTAACTGGAATGTTCTGAGGGAACTTGTAAAAATTATTTTTGTAGGACTATATAATTTGTAGAGTTATAACCCTCAGTATCTCTAAACTGGTTGAGCAGAGACAGGTATTATTTTCCAACACTATGTCATACACTTTCTACTTGATATTGGCTAGAAGAGAGATCTGTGACAAAATAACAGCGTGGAATAGTTATATGCAACATAAAAACTAATCAACTACCTTGCTTCATTATGACGATATAGTCTCTGTTCTTTATTTTTGGGGGATTTTTCACCATAAGGATGGCTCAGAAATTCAGAATCCATGGAGTCTTGGTGGCCTTGTGATAAACTGTGGTAAGGCCACCAACACTCCATGCAGTTTGAATTTCAACAACAACCATCTACTGTCACACAAAAAGAGTTGCATCAGATGGTAGCATGAGAACTCACTGGAGTACCCAGCAAGCCAAACAGCTGGAGAACAGGTACATATGTGAACAATTCAAGCAGAATGGGTACCCACAATAATTTGTCACAAGATGTCTGTGCAGCACGGTGGGGAGAGAAAAGAAGAAACAAGGTACAAGACCAGCCCAATGGCACACCCTGCCATACATCAAAAACATTTCAAAAGCTGTACAAAGCAGCTTCTGAGATCTGCAAGTGGGCATCGCACATCGCCCAGAGGCTACCATACAAGGACAAATTATGCATTGTAAAGATTGCTTGGAGGTGGGAGATACTTCCAATGTAATCTACCGCATCCCCTGCATGAATTGTCCCTGTGATTACGTAGGACAGACGCGCAGAAAACTAACCACCACATTACAAGAACACAAGCAAGCAGTCAGATGAGAAGACATGAACTCACTGGTAGCCTCATACTGCAGCGAACAAGGACATACATTCAACATTGCAGCTACTAAGATTGTTAGATGAGCAGGAGCAAAAACAGCTAGGGAATTGAAAGCTGGGAAAAAGGCCTGTTGTCAATCAACAGAAGTGCTGATTTACCACCAGCATATCAAGTACTTAGAAGGCGAGGGCTGGGCAGCACAAACAAGCGATAGCCAACGACTTAAAAGCCAGCCATCACTATGCCCCAATCAGCATTTAAAAAGCCACACACAACAGGCACCATATAAATACCACACACAGAACATCACACAGTCTGCTAGATAGAATTCCCTGAAAATGAGCTCTAGCACGAGTTTGAAAGCAAGCAAGCCAAAACCTCTGGTCTCGATGACTGACTCAGATTGGATCCTCAAGCATTATCCTGGGTCACAAATATTCGCCTTTATTCCTAATGTAGTGTCTTTACAGTCTGTGTCACTGCTGAATTGTTTCCGTCTACTAATTTCCCCAATTCTTGCTCTTTAACACTGTTTTAAATAGTAAAACCTTTTATGTCGTGCAGATTGGAAAACTTTTAACTCTCACCAATATTGCTTCATCAGGATTTCAGAGTAGTTCTGCATAAGCTAGTCCCTTACAAGTCAGATTGGTTATTCTGGTGTATTTTAGTTGAAAAAAAGAATCAAATTTGATTGTACGCAACTGACATAACTGACAGTTGTCACATACAGCCTGAAGCTGGAAGAAGACATCATCTGAGACAAAAACAAAAAATAAAAACAGAAATTCTCTTCACTTACAGCTTTCAAGTTTAAGGATTGTTATTGTCACCTGTATATATTTTGCTCAGTAAAATAACATAGGATGTCTTTTCAAGTTTTTAGTCTAACATATATAAACATATGTATCAGTAACATTGCAGAAGGCAGAAAGAATAGACAATTCAGTCCCAAGGAAAATACCAGAAAGTATAAGGAACAAGCATAATCCAGAGACAGATGAAGAACTGTTAGCATAAACTGGATCATACTGTCGAAAGAATAGCAGAAGGAAAATCAGACAGGCATTCTCAGCAGTTGCTCATATATGCAGCCATAGCATCAGAGAAGCGATCTTAAATTCTTCAGGGGTTCAATTGTTTCCATGGAATGTGGTCTCCTGATGAAAAATTCCTGCCTCCACTTTGTTCCTAAGGAATCCAACCAAGAACTGAATGTGCAGTTTCAATACGAAGCATATGGAGTGATGAGAGAGGAACAAAACAAATCATCCCCGGCAATCAATGGATCCATAGATGTCACATTTGAATTGCACACATACATCTGTATTATGCTCTGCCACCCTAGATGCTGCTTTTGTGGATTTCGGGGTCTCAAGAAGGATCTTTAAGGCCAAGCACTGTATCAAGGATGTAGATCCTGTTCTGCTCCTGAATTCCTGGATAAGAGTAAGGCCTTTGGTGTATACAGGTCCCCTGGCACAAGTGGACATCACCCAGCCCTTCTTGTTCCTTCGCTAACAGGGTCCATCTGAAGGGCTCCCACTATGTAAATATGGGGATAATTTTAGTTTCTTTTCAAGTGATAATATATGCTTTGGAAAATATCACAAAGACTTTATATTTTCATTTTTCTCAAATGGAAAAATTCTAGCAGGGAAACAAATTGCAAATTTGCTTGTATTAGATTACAGACATGTATATGCAAGCTGTTTCCTCTCTTGAGTCTTGTGCAGACAGCTTTTAGCAGTGTGTTAAATACATTTTTTAAAGATCTAGCACTGAAACTATTCACATTCCTTCCCAAAAGAAACAAAAAGGCATTAAAATCACCATGTAATCATATGCACCATAACTGCATCCCTCTGGGAGCTGTAAGAATGAGGGAACACGCCAAGGCATGCTCTCACATGCCACACAGTCTCTGATCTCAGGCACTGGAATTGTTGACAAGTCACATGTTAAAACTTCCAAATGGATGGGTATTCAGCAACACAGAACTCTCTGTTTGCCTAGCTTTATTTTGGCTCCTCCTCTGAACCTTGCCAACTAATATATTAATTGAGATGCACACATTGTTACCCCAAATTGACAGATCTATAATGTCATCCATTTATCATGTTCATACATGCATATAAAGGTATTATTTAACATCTCCCTTTGCAGAACTGCCTCATTATTTGGGATAGCAAAAGCAACAGATGAAAATAAAGTTTCCTTGAAATATGAGAAAATATAAAATACCCTTTGGGGAAAAATAGTAAGAATTTGGGTAACTTAAACATATTTATACATTGAAATGTACTTGAGCATTGCCATATGCAGAAATGAATATTTACACAGTATATTTGTGTTTTTTTCCTTCTTTTCAATTGTGTCTGATTCTAGGAAACTGCCTGGAAAACTCCTTGCAGTTTTCTTGGTAAGGTTTTTCAGAAGTGGTTTGCCATTGCCTCCTTTCTAGGACTAAAAGAAAGTGACTGGCCCAAGGTCACCCAACTGGCTTTGTGCCTAAGTCAGGACTAGAATTCATGGTCTCCTGGGTTTTAGCCTAATGCCTTACCAAGTAGTTCAAACTGGCTCTCCATAGATTGTTAGACACTGACATATTTTCATAACCCTGCTCAACTACAGCATCATCTCATTTCCAGTTCTTTTATGTCACTCCATTTCAGCAAGTTCTGAAAACGTACTGTGTTTCCCCAAAAACATGACAGGGTCTTATTTTCTTTTGACCCCTAAAATAAGCGCTTGTCCTTATTTTTGGGGAGGTCTTATTATTTTTGAGGTGCAGGAGGTGGCAAGTGTGGTCACCTCATGGCTGCTGCTGTGTTGCAATATTTTTGGGTATGGCTTATTTTTTGGGGAGGGCTTACTTTAGCACATGTGCTCAAAAGCCCAATTGGGCTTATTACTTGGGGAGGTCTTATTTTCGGGGAAACAGGGTACAACATAAAAGAGAAAATTAAATATAACAAAGAGAACTAGGGCCAGTGACTAAGTTAACACTCCCTAAATGTTCTGTCAAAAAGACTTGCTTCCAAATCCTGGAAAAACCCACCAGGGAAGTTTGTATGCAAGATGTTTCAAATCTATTTTAGAGATTTGGTTGCATTTCATTTCTAAATCTCATTTCTGTATATGTCAGGTAGTAAATTCATGACAGAAATTAAGGGTGACCGCAGAGAAAGATTATAAATCCCTTTCCATAAAAGAAACACAAATAAGCATTTCTTGTGGCTTTTAACATGCTAACTAACTGATTGGGCATACTGTTCAGTTAAACTCCATCCTTCATGGTAAACATCCTTGTAGAAATATACAGTATTTTACCATGCAGTTAAAAGAGGTTGTTGCTTTTTGCTTTGCTATATAATCTTAAGGGGAAAAAAATAAAGAAAAAAAGTGAGCTATATTTGCTCAGTATGGAAACACACCCATTCTGGCAGGCTTATTAGCAAGATATTATTTTCAGTGAAAACACATTGCAAGGGTTATATTAATTCCAATGCCCATATGATTTCAAACATGGACCATCTCCAGTGTTAAAGTCCTATTAAACACATGTGCCAAAATGGCATCCCATCTGCTCAGCAACTGTTCAAATCCCCATGACACCTGCTTGGAGTGAAGAAAGAACACAGGTTTTGGAATATCTATAATACAAAGCAACTGTTTTGTGAATGGTTTGGATAATAGCAGCTTCAGAAAGTTTTGAAATATTTTATGTCAAGTTTAATTTTGCAAGTGAAACAGAATAGTTCTCCTACCCTAGTTCTGACATTAAGGATATTTGAGGGATTTTCAATATTAATAAAGTTTAGTCTATATTAGAACAAGCATGAAGTACATCTGTATTATTTAAAAGAATTTACTATTATTTTGTTAGAAAGTTGCCCCTAATTTTTGAAGACCTTTTGGAAGGAATAAAAATATTAATGCAAAAAAAAAAACCCACTAAAGAATATTGATTCATTAGTTGGTTTTCAAATTAACAATCACAAGATGAAAATGTTACCAAAAATATTGAATAGAAAACCAAATACTGTACAGTTGGAAAAAACAGGTTTTGGCATAGAGGAAAAAATAAAATGGTTGAGTATTACCATGAATAATAGGAATTATATGTTATTTCAAAATAATTATGTTAAGACATGGAATTAAGGACAAGCTACAACTGTCACTGTTTTGGAGAATCTCTATTATAAAAATGAATGTAAAATATTGCTTAGAATACCTTTGTTTTGACAATCAGTGTATCATTTAAGCAAAGACAGAAAGATATATCTAGTTTGTATGGCAAGGGAAAAAAGCCAAAGACTAAATATAAAATTCTCCAGCATGCAAAAGAACAAGGATGATTATGATTGCATGATTTAAAAATGTATTTTGCATCCAGCTGTTTAATAAAGAATGGGTACTGCTAAGAAATAAAAGAAATTTTGAATTACAAAAGCATGACCTGAGTTTGGATGGCATGGTTTTCTATGATATGATAATTAAGGTTAATATAGATTTTTACAATCATTAGGCCAAAAGTTGAGAATATGAGCTATAAAAAGACCCATATGTGCCTTAGCACAAAAATTTTGTAGGAAAGAAACAGCAGGTAAATAGCATATAAAATGAGATCAAGAGAACAATTGGCTACAGAGGGATTGTGAAGGTGAAGATGAATAAAGCATAAGGTGACCAGATGGCCCAATTTCAGCAGGACAGTCACGATTTATAACAATTTGTCCCGTGTCCCGGGGCGTTTTTAAAAAGTCCCGATTTTCTGGCTTCATGTTGAAAGCCCAGTGGATTTGCTTAAGAAATCCTAACCGGGACAAGACAAAAGACACCCTGTCTAACCTCTCTCTCTGTCTCAGTACTTTCATTGAAGATATTAAAACGTTAAAGCAACAAAACGGACCCCCGCGCCCCTTTAACCTCATTTCATAAGAAAAAATGACCAAGTACCATAGAGCTCCAGGAAATGCTTGGCTAGAGAAGCTGCGAGTGTTACTTCCTGGATTTTCCAGAGGGGAGGAGCACGGAGGTTGGAGGTCAGCTCGTGTGGAAAAAAATGGTGGCAAAGTTTCTTTGAAAAATATTTCCCTGACTAATTTCACCATTTTAATTTGCTCAGTTCTTTGTATTAACAACTATATCATTCTGGATTGACTTGGAGTGCTCACTTGTGCCTGCTGGTAAGTGAACTGGGTTTTTTTCTTTTATTTTTTAATGTATTTTAAAATAATATTTTATTTATTGTGCATAGGATTTTTTTAAAGTTTTATTCTGTGTGGATTCTTTTTTAAATTGTCTTAGACTATTTTAAAAAAGATTCTATCCAACATAAATTGAAGTGAAACCATTTTTAAAAATTCTATGCACAATACTTAGACTATTTAAAAAAAGATTCTATCCAAAATACAAAATACCTGCTGCAGTTATTCACTTAAGAACTGTGGCAAGAAAGGTGGTATAGTGACCAAAGTTACAATGGCATTGAAAAAAGTGACTGATGACCATTTTTCACACTTAGCGACCATTTTCACACTTAGCGACCGTTGCAGCATCCTCATGGTCTCGCGATCAAAATTTTGATGTTTGACAGATTCGTATTTATGATGGTTTCAGTGTCCTGGGGTCATTTTAATTGCCTTTTGACAAAGGCAATTTGGGAAACCAGATTCACTTATGTTACTAACTTATCAGCTGCAGTTATTCACTTAAGAACTGTGGCAAGAAAGGTGGTATAGTGACCAAAGTTACAATGGCATTGAAAAAAGTGACTTATGACCATTTTTCACACTTAGCGACCATTTTCACACTTAGCGACCGTTGCAGCATCCTCATGGTCATGCGATCAAAATTTTGATGTTTGGCAACAGATTCGTATTTATGATGGTTTCAGTGTCCTGGGGTCATTTTAATTGCCTTTTGACAAAGGCAATTTGGGAAACCAGATTCACTTATGTTACTAACTTATCAGCTGCAGTTATTCACTTAAGGACTGTGGCAAGAAAGGTGGTATAGTGACCAAAATTACAATGGCATTGAAAAAAGTGACTGATGACCATTTTTCACACTTAGCGACCATTTTCACACTTAGCGACCGTTGCAGCATCCTCATGGTCACGTGATCAAAATGTTGATGTTTGGCAAGAGTTACAATTTATATTTATAAATTGTAGTTATGTTGAAATAAAAAAAATACAATACTATTTTTGCGTTATATGAAATTTTTTGTTGCTCCGTATAAAATTTTTAATCCCCCCCCCCTGCCCCGGTCAAAGGTATCCCTCTTTACCAATCTGAAAATCTGGTCACCTTAATAAAACAGCATGACAAAATTAACATGTGTGCTTAGAGAAAGATCAATTGCTACATTTATTAGTGCCTGGAAACCACTTATAAACTTTTTACTGAAAAAGAAAAAGATGACTTGATTTATAGATTTTATGATTAGAAAGAATAGATTATGGAAAGAAGGAAATGTCAACATAATCTTAGACAGAGGGTAAAATAACTTCTGTAACTTCTGCTAAGAAGATCAGAAGTCATATCATCATCATCATCATCATCGTCATCATCATCATCATTCCTTCTTTTCTATTTCTTTTATTTATTTTTCAATTTGCCATTACGTGTATTTCTCTTTAACTTAAGTTTGCATTGATTTTATTCTGGAAAAACCTCTTAAATAAACAATTATATATCTATAATTATATTTATATCATTATGAGTATAAAATTAGGATCTCTCTCCTTCTCTCCATCCATATCTATCTATCTATCTATCTATCTATCTATCTATCTATCTATCTATCTATCTATCTATCAATCAATCAATCTATCATCTATCTATCTATCATCTATCTATCTATCATCTATCTATCTATCATCTATCTATATCTCCCAATTTTATACTCATAATATCAATTTTATGAGTTAAATAGCGAAAAGCACAAAGATGCTGAATAAGCTTAATGGTAACAGAAGTATTTATCTACAACTATTTTAACAACAAATGACATGTTTAAAGAATAGAACATGATTCCATGAAGAAAAAAAAATCTAGATTAATGCAAAGTTATGTTCGCTGCCTTCACAGCTTCCATAACCATTCAAAATATTGTACTCTAACCTCCTATTATGATGCTCTTATTTAATTTTTGTTTCCCAGATATAAACACTGCCTTCAAATATTAAATAGATTCAGTAAAAAAATGAAAAACACCAAGTTCAAATCTCTCCCCAGTCATGGATGCCCACCTGAGCTAGTCAGTAAAATATTTCTATAATGAAAAATTCCCCCAATTTTTGCCTCTTTTTTCTCCTGGCAATATATTAATTGAACAAAGATAATGTCTCTATGGAAGTGGATGAATTTTATAGCTTGCCTGTCTAACAGGCTCATGAAGCCTTGGCAAGTGAAGAATGTTTAACTGTTCTGACTAATAATTGGGCCACAAAGCCTCTTAGTGAAGGAATTCTTGTTAATTTTCTCAGTGCAATTAAGTTTCTGGGAGAAGCCCTAGAAAAATTGAACAAATTAGTGTCTCTCCAGCGTTCTAGTATCATGAAGCTCTTTCCTTATAAGGCTGTCAAGAATGGACTGCTAAGATCCATGGTGCACCCTCAGATCTTGTACCAAGTACTGGCCTCAGAACTGGTCAAGCTTATTGGACAGATGGAATAAGAAAAAGCTCACCTTTCCTTGGTCAATGGTTCACAATTTGTTATTCATGTTGAGGAATCAATAATAAGTTCCAAAGAGTCCCAAGTGTTTCCTGAAACATAATTTGAGGATAATTGCCAGAAGGTAATAAAAGGATTTGGCAATCTTTACACGGGATTCATTCCAGTAAAATAAAAACTAGACTATGAACTCTCAAAAGGAACTCAACTGGAAAATGGCATTGTCTCCAGAGGATAGAACAAGGATAGAATCTCTCCATGTATGTAGCCAGAAAATAGCTGTTTGCCATACTGATTGTATAAGAACAGTTAAGGCAACAATATCTATATGCTTGGTCAAACATGTGTAATTATTAATAAAGGAAGTGGGCATGTCTTAAATGCCATGTTTTTGTGTACCTAAAAAGCAACATTTCCACAGGATTTCAGGCCTCCCTATTCTTTTATGGTGGTTTCTATCAACTGCCTACTTCTTTTCCTTGGCATATTATGCTACAGTAAAATCCACAATTGTGTTGAAAGTAAAAATTGGCAATCACTCTCAAATATAACTACTGTAGAATTTAATTAAGTAATATTTGTGTGCTATTTGTATAGCCAAGTTCGTGATGCATCGTTTTTAGTAACCATTTTTAGAAACAATTGATTTGATTACATGCCATCAGGTCAATGTCAATGTGTCTATTAGTGACACATAGATTAGCCATAATTAAAGAAAATATGATAAATCCTTGTTTTCTATGGGGGATGGCAATAATGCTATGATATCCACAAAGGGAATACACTTTCGAATGAATTTATGAAGTACTGTAAAGATATGGAACCACTCCCTTTTCAATGATAATTCAAAAAATGTGGAATGTGAGGATATATTACAACTATGCATCCCAACTTGACTATTTGTTTCAAGGTATTTAACGGAAGCAGATACACAAATGTTTAACTTCAAACATCATAACACTCATAGAATGAAGAGCTTGTTTTAACTCCATTGTTTTTAGCATCAGTAGATTTTCTATTTCTGTTTCTACAGAAACCTTTATTCCAGATTCTATTATGATTTTACAACCGATTTCCCAGAAACTATTTGTCTCCTGCTCATATCACATGCTATTTACTATTTGTCTCCTGCTCATATCACATGCTATTTACTATTACAATTGCAGTACAATATAGTACATTGTCAAGAGAGAGACATAGTGAAATGCTTATCCAAGAATACTGATGATAATAAAAAAAATGATAAAATGTTAGCTACATAGATACAAAATATGGTAATATTAATGTACCTAAAACATTTCAATTAATAAGCATTCAAAAATAGCATTTGTAGAAAAATTCCTTTCTCATGTACTTGGACAATACTCTATTTTGTAAAAAAAAAGTGCAGTATTATTTCTAAGGAGGGTAAATCAATTAAATGGTTAAAATGAAATTTTGAACAAAAATGTCTAAATCATTGCAGTATTTAGCATTGCATTTGAAAGAATGCTGAGATAAACTACAGAACTAAGGTATTTGATTCTGGGAGTGACATTGATCATCGTTCTGTTTGAAAAAAAAGTACCTTTGGGACAACCATGACCTAGGTGACTGAGAATCTCTACAGACTTTTTAAACATTATTTATACCATAGGAATATGATTACATGGATTAGGAGATGGAAGAAAACATTGATATAAAATACACTATTGCATTTTTCTTACCATTGAATGGTTTGAGCTCTTCATATATTCATTTATGCTGGAGTAATTGTCAAAAATTCTTCATCTTGCAACCCTAGATATAGTGGTATTTTGGAAGAGGCTGGGTGGATAGCATAGATACATAGGCAGGGGGGGGAACTATATCTGAAATCAATGTGAAACTCACAAGTATCTCCTACTAAGTAAACTCCTGTGTCACTCCTATTCTCCAGCAACTGAGCTACTTGCATTTGAATCATTTATATATTCCTAAGGAACAGTATTACCTCTGAAAAGAGGTGATGTTGACATAATAATTGTAATCTGGTTTAGTAATCACAACCCTGTTTGGTTATCCTTTTATGAAACCAAAAGGGGGCTTCATGAGTAAGCTTACACGTTGCCAACTCTCCCGAAGTGGCTTTGTTTTGGGTTTGAAAGAGCATACATCAATGTAGGCAGTGTGTACAACAGAATGCTAAAATACTGTTCTTGTGAGTTCATTGAGTTCATCAAGGCTTTATACAAATAGCACTTTCCCATATTATTTGAATTGAATTTTGCCTAACTGATACTTCCCCATGCAATTTTATTCTTGGAAGATGATTTGAACAACCTTCACACTCTTTTATATGCATGCTAACCTGTAGTATATCAAGGTGGCCTTGGCACTTTTTCTATGTAGCATCTGTGAAGAAAAGGAATGCACAATATCATGCAAGCTACATCTGCTGAAATTCCATGGCAGGCACAATTACTACAATGAATGAATATCTCCCTCTCTCTACCTCTTTCCCTTCCTTTTTTTTTTTTTTTGAATCAGGTCATGCTATAAAATCATATACAAAAAAAATATATAATCCGTTGCATGATACTTTCCAAACATTTAAAGTCACTATTTGAAAGGTACAGTTGACTGGTGTTTACTTCCAAGTAAGTGATTTTAAGATTAACAACCTAGAGCAATCAAATGAGGTCTGCATGTAGCCTAAATGATTAGATGGTTCTGTACAAGCCTATGCAGTCTTTACATTTCTGGCAGAATACCTGAATGATTGTTCTACAGATTTGTGGCACTCATTTTTTACTGCAGCGGACTAAACTTTTGAAAGAACTTAGTCTATTTTGTATTATGAAGGGTGGTTTTTGGGGAAGGGGGGGTTTAACCAAAATTAAAAAAAAAAAATTATTGGGCCTTATTTTGATATCTCTTACTAATTTTAATGAACTGACTTAATTATTTGTTGTTTGTTTTTATGTTTTCTACCATTTTCCATTTTTTTCCATTTTTTTCCATTTTCCATTTTTTTTCCGTTACAAATCAAATGTTTTATTCATTTTCATTTTCAATTTCATACAATCACTTATATACTGAGTATTTGCAATAAAGAATAAAAGACATAAAAGAACCCCCTAAACACAACTCATAAAACCAACCTAGCACTTTCATCATCCATACACCCCTTCTTCTCCCCCTCCAACTTTCATTTCTCCCCTCCAACATTCACCCCTCCTACTTCCCTTTCCCCTCCTACATTCCTTTCTCCCCTTCCTCCCCCTCTCAACCTCCTTACATTCCCCTCTTCCTCCCTCCTTACTTCTCCCTCTTCTTTCCCTCTACTTCTCACTTTGGTGCATTTCTCTATTCATTAATCCATTCAATTCTTATCTACTAAAGTTGAGCTAAAAAGAAAATAGAAAAAAAAGAAGAAAGAAAAGAAAAAAAAGAGAGAAAAATAAAAAGAAAAGATAAGGAACAGCAGTATACAAGTGCATTCTTCTTATTCTATATATTGAAATTGTATTTCCACCCACCCACCCACCCCCAATAAACCCCCCTCCCTAATCCCCTCCGACTTCCCAGGTCCCACACCCGGCACAATTCTCTATCAAACACCTTTTAGAATATCTTATAGTCAAATAAATTAAAGATAAACATAACCCACGAGAAATAAAAAAGAAAAAAAAAGAAAGGAAAGAAAAAAAAACAGACAAAAAAAGAAAAAAAAAACCTCCTTACATTATGCTCAGCCTCTCATCATTATTAGAGTTTAACCAGAGTAAATCAATCCATATGTATTTTATCTTCGTCCCTTGCTTCTTTAATATTTACCCCTACTTCCTGTGGACTTTCCAAATAGTCTTTCTTAACCTTATATTCAAGTAATAGTTTATACAGAAATCAGTTTGCGTTCTAATACCCCAACTTCCTGTAGACTCTCCAATTAATCTTCCTTAACCTTATATTCAAATAAAAATTTATACAGATTTATACAGAAATCAATTTGCATTCTAGCTCAAAATAATCTCACCAAACTTTCCCTTCTAGTAGAATTTAAACAACGTAGATCATTCCACATGAATTTTATCCTCATCCCTTGCTTCTCTGATATTTACCACTACTTCCTGTACTCACTCCAAATAATTTTTCTTTACCTTATTTTCAAATAATAATTTACCCAAGAATCGGTTTGCCTTTTAACTCAAAGTAGTCTGATCAGGCTTTCACTACCCCTCCACTTTCCATTTTTTATTAGATTTGATAGAACTTCCAATATAAGCCATATTGTTATAATTTTATAAAAAGAGGTATAAATTATATAATTATATAAAATAATATGGAAAATATCATACTTTAGAAGTATTTGAAACATATAAACATTGATGCAATGATTTATCTCACTTTCTTTTAATTTTGTGATCCTACTGATGTACCTTTCCCTGAAAACGTGTTTGTAAAAACAAGAAAAGATAGTTAAATTATATCACAATTATAGGTAATTTACATCCAGGTCCTACATTAATTTGGTTGCGAATGTAACCCACATAATGATGTATCTTAGAATTTAAAATTCCTTGAAAAGTAGCAGCTGCTGCTGAGCTGTAAACTACTCATATTTTCTTTCAACATTCTACATAACAGTCTATAAAAACAAAATATGGAAATTGTTTTCCTAGTATATGATCAGTATTAAATTCAGAAGCAACTGACTTTACAGCCATAATTGAAAATGCATCCATGCAAGAATCTTAGTGTCAAATGTACACAGCCTCCAATCCCATCATGAATTAAAAACTTCCATTACTTATCATGGCATGGAAATATAAAAACAGTTCTCTTTCAAAGAGGTCCTTATTTTGAAAAGATTTTACATGTCACCACATCAGTGCCTGTCTGATTTGCATAACCCTTAAACTTGTGGTAATTGGTTCTAAGAACTCCATAACAAAGATAAATGCCATCTCTTGGGCTCATATCTATCATCCAGGTGTGTGGGGGCAAACAAAACTATTAGTATCTTGAGAAATGTTGGAAACCCATCCCAGAAATCTCTAGAAAAGGGAAGAATTGACAAGCTCCTTCTGGATTGAACTTCAAAGGAAGACAGCTCAGCTTCTGGTATTTCCTTCCTCTCATACCACCCTGCCCCTTTATGTGCTTCAAGAGCTATTTCCAATGCATATGGCCAAGAAACAAACACAAACAAGATTGGCAGAACTTCCTAAGATTAACTGACCCATCCACCCACCCAATTGTCTTCCCTTGTCCTGCTAATTCTATAATCAATGCAAACTTGTGCTGTCCCACTCTCCACTAAAATCTTAAGTAGAACATATATGTAACGTATTTTTGTTCTGCTTATCCTACTAGATTTACTTTTAGATAGATATCACTCTCCTGAATTTATAGTACTTTGATTTGTCTATTCTTTTTAATAAACAATTCACATTTAGAACTGAAGAAAAATATAAGAATTCCATTTTTAGAAGAATGAAGCTATTATAAATGTCTGTACTGCACTGTACTCTTTATCTCTTTGCTTTGGCTGTTTCATGAGAATATTGCTTAAAATACAATACAATAATTCTGGGAATGCTCATATTACACAAAAATATTTGATTTTCTTATTTCTGTTGTGTTGTAGCCTAAATATTTGTTAAGATTGATATGATGTCGGTAATTTTTCCATTTGTTGCTACAGCTATAAGAACGTTTTCTTAAAAGTTCAAGATTTTGGTTTTGGATCTTATTTTATTAAAGAATGATGGCAATAAAAAGATGAATCTCATGGTCAGATACGGGCAGTAGTGTCTAGCACAAGAACTTTTATGTGATCTTTACAGTTCCCCAAATAAGTTACTGCTAAAAAAATATTGCACTGATGCTATGAAAAGCTCATGGGGAACTGTAACACATTGGGAGAAAGGATAGCTTCAAACTTCCTTAAATAAGACCTTGGGTATTAACATATGTTAAATGCAGAATCAGTTTGGTGTAGTGATAAAGGCACCAGGCTAGAGACTGAAAGACTGTGAGTTCTAGTTCCACCTTAGGTACAAATCCAGCTGGGTGACTTTGGGTCAATCACTTTCACTCAGCCCTAGGAAATACACAATGGCAAACCATTTCTGAAAATCCTTAGCAAAGCAATTGCAGGGACTTTTTCAAGAAGTCTTTGAGAACTGGACATAACTGTGTGGAAGAAAATGCAGACAAGATGGTAGAGAGAGAGAGAGCTTATATTAAGGTGACCAGATTTTCAGATTGGTAAAGAGGGACACCTTTGACCGGGGGGGGGGGGGGGCTTGATTAAAAATTTTATATGGAGCAACAAAAATTTCCATACAACGCAAAAATAGTATTGTAATTTTTTTTATTTCAACATAACTACAATTCACAAATATAAATTGTAATTGTTGGCAAACATCAAAATTTTGATCACGTGACCATAAAAATGCTGCAATGGTCGCTAAGTATGAAAATGGTCACTAAGTGTGAAAAATGGTCATCAGTCACTTTTTTTCAATGCCATTGTAACTTTGGTCACTAAACCCATTATACCACCTTTCTTGCCACAGTTCTTAATAGAATAACTGCAGCTGATAAGTTAGTAACGTAAGTGAATCTGGTTTCCCCATTTGACTTTGTCAAAAGGTCACACAAGGTGATTACATGACCCCAGGACACTGAAACCATCATAAAAACGAATCTGTTGCCAAACATCAAAATTTTGATCACGTGACCATGAGGATGCTGCAATGGTCACTAAGTGGGAAAATGATCGCTAAGTGTGAATAATGGTCATCAGTCAGTTTTTTCAATGCCATTGTAACTTTGGTCACTAAATGAACTGTTTGAAAGCTAAGGCTAGCTTGCATTATAATGCCTTATGCTAGCTTACATTTTCACAATAAATAAAATATTATTTTAAAATACATTAAAAAAATAAAAGAAAAAAACCCAGCTCACTTACCAGCAGGCAGGCACTCCAAGTCAATCCAGAATGATGTAGATGTTAATACAAAGAACTGAGCAAATTAAAATGGTGAAATTAGTCTCAGGAAAATATTTTTCAAAGAAACCTTGCCACCATTTTTCCCACACAAGCCGACCTCCAACCTCCATGCCTTTCCCCTCTGGGAAATCTAGGAAGTAACACTTGCGGCTTTTCTAGCCAAGCATTTCCTGGAGCTCTATGGTACTGGGTCATCTTTTCTTATAAAAGATGTTTTAATATCTTCAATGAAAGTACTGAGACATAGAGAGAGGTTAGACAGATTGTCTTTTGTCTTGCCCCGGTTAGGATTTCTTACGCAAATCCACTGCGCTTTCAACATGAAGCCAAAATCAGGACTTTTTAAAAACGCCGCGGGACATGGGACAAATTGTTAGAAATTGTGACTGTCCCGCCAAAATTGGGACGTCTGGTCACCTTAGCTTATATGTCTAGACAGATTTTCCTTGTTCTTGTTTCCTTCTTCCTCTTTCCTTCTGAGCAATTAGTTTCACAGAAGTGGGAGATAAATAAAAGCCTCTTGGGGTGAAATTTCTTTATCCAAATACTCTATCTCTGATGTGCTAGGCCTAGTCTGAAAATCATAAATTACCAACAAGCTAAACACACATTCTTAAGGAATACTAACGAATTATGAAGACCCAGTCTGTTTTTTTCACTTCAGCCTTTGTGTAAATGGGATTACATGGGAAAATCTGCTTCAACAACAATAACAAACAAAATCTGATTTCTATTTATTTAGGCTTCTAGATTAGGAAAAAACTAGGGGTTTGTCAAAATAATACTTTATCCTTAAGAAATTATCTTCAGGGATGGATGGATGGATCTTCAACTGCCAATGATAGCTGTTTTAAAAATGACTAGCAATAGCAAAAGCAACTTCCTATTTATTTTATTTATTTATTTATTTATTTATACGATTTATAGGCCGCCCAATCCCAGAGGACTCCTGGCGGCTTACAACAAGGGGGAAAAAAGAAATAGTAAAAAAATGAAATGAAACAGGTTAAAATCAACACACATTTGTTTTGATCGGGGCTGGACCTCAACAGTGAGGTCAACAGCCCCAGGCCTGCCAGAATAGCCAGGTTTTAACAACTTTTCTGGAGGCCATGAGAGTGGGTAAGGTCCGGATTTCTGGAGGAAGTTGATTCCAAAGGGTCGGAGCAGCCACAGAGAAGGCTCTCCTCCGGGGGAGCCGCCAGCCGACATTGTCTGGCTGATGGCATCTGAAGGAGGCCCACCCTGTGGGATCTTACTGGCCATTGGGAGGAATGTGGCAGTAGGCGGTCTCACATGTGTGCTGGCCCTAAGCCATGTAGGGCTTTAAAGGTAATGACCAACACCTTGAATTGCGTCCGGAGACCAATAGGTAGCCAGTGCAGCTCGCAGAGGATAGGTGTAACCTAGCTACACCCAATATCGCTCATGCGGCTGCATTGAGGTGACTAGCGCATGAGTGACCATTTGGAGTGCCTCCCGATCTAAGTAGGGCCGTAATTGATGCACCAGGCGAACTTGGGCAAAGGCCCCCCTGGTCACAGCCGACAAGTGGTGTCAGCTGTGAATCCAAGAGGCCCCCCAAATTGCGGGCCCTCTCTGAGGGGTGTAAGTTTTTACCCATCCCCCCAGGGTCAAGGATGGACTGTCTCGATTGTCCTTCGGGGGCAGCATCCACAGCCACACAGTCTTGTCGGGATTGAGTACGGGTTTGTTTACCCCCATCCAGATCCTAACAGCTTCTAGGCATCGGCACATCACGTCCGCCGCTACACTGAGCTGGCATGGGGCAGAGAGATACAATGGTGTATCATCAGCATACTGATGGTACTTAACCCCATGCTGTCGAATGATCTTGCCCAGCAGCTTCATGTAGATGTTAAATAAGAGGGGGGACAAGACTGAGCTCTGCGGCACACCACATTTAAGGGGCCTAGGGGTCGACCTCTGTCCCCTGACCAACACCGACTGCGACCTGTTAATGAGGTAAGAGGAGAACCACCGTAAAACGGTGCCTCTCACTCCCACTTCCTCCAACCGTCGCAGAAGGATATTATGGTTGATGGTATCAAAGGCCGCTGAGAGGTCAAGAAGCACCAGGATAGAGGAATGTCCTCTATCCCTGGCCCGCCAGAGATCATCGGTCAGTGCAACCAAAGTGGTTTCTGTGCTGTACCCAGGCCTGAAATCAGACTGAAAAGAGTCTAGATAATCTGCTTCATTCAAGGTCCGTCGGAGTTGAAGTGCCACCAATGTATTCTCGGATGCAAGATGTTAAAAGTGCTCGGTTCGATTCGGATTTATTGGATCTCCATTGGTGCTCTAGGCGTCTCTTCCGGCGCTTCCTCTCCCGGAGTTCCTCAGTAAACCAAGGAGCCCTCCTGGATCCACTGCCTCGGAGCGGCCGTAGAGGCGCAATCCGGTTGAGAGACTCCGTCGCTGCCGAGTTCCAAGCAGCAACCAGAGGCCACGCCTCCATCCTGGTACTCCTTGACCTCTCAGCGGCTTTCGATACCATCGACCATGGTATCCTTCTGCGACGACCGCGGGAGGTGAGGGTGGGAGGCACCGTTTTACGGTGGTTCTCCTCTTACCTCTCGGACAGGTCGCAGTCGGTGTTAGTCGGAGGGCAGAGATTGACCCCTAGGCCCCTTACATATGGGGTGCTGCAGGGTTCGGTCCTGTCCCCCCTACTTTTTAATATCTACATGAAACCGCTGGGCGAGATCATTCGGCGGCACGGGATAAAATACCACCAGTATGCGGATGATACTCAGTTGTATCTGTCCGCCCCGTGCCAACTCAATGAAGCGATGGACCTGATGAGCCAGGGCCTTGAGGCTGTCAGAGACTGGATGGGGGTTAATAAGCTTGTGCTCAACCCGGATAAGACCGAGTGGCTGCTGTGCTTCCTTCCCACTAATTGGCCAAGTGTTCCATCTCTCAGGCTGGGGGGTCAAATAGTACGCCCCTCAGACAGGGTCCGCAACTTGGGAGTCCTCCTGGACCCACAGCTGACTTTTGAACACCATTTGTCAGCTGTGACCAGGGGGGCATTTGCCCAGGTTCGCCTGGTGCACCGGTTGTGTCCCTACCTGAACCGGGAGGCTCTCACAACAGTCACTTGTGCCCTTGTGACCTCTAGGCTGGAGTACTGCAACGTGCTCTACATGGGGCTGCCCTTGAAGAGTATTCGGCGACTTCAGCTAGTCCAGAACGCGGCCGTGCGAGCAATTGTGGGTGCACCTTGTTTCACCCACGTAACACCTATCCTCCGCGAGCTGCACTGGCTGCCTGTTGATCTCTGGGTACGCTTCAAGGTGCTAGTTGTCACCTACAAAGCCCTTCATGGTATTGGATCTGGGTACTTGAGAGACCACCTACTGCCAATTACCTCCACTCGACCAATTAGATCCCACAGATTAGGCCTCCTCTGAGTTCCATCAGCCAGTCAATGTCGACTGGCAACCACGCGGAGGAGAGCCTTCTCTGTGGCAGCTCCTACCCTATGGAACGAACTCCCCGTGGAGATTCGTACCCTCACCACTCTCCAGACCTTCCGCATAGCCCTTAAAACCTGGCTGTCCCGACAGGCCTGGGGCTAAAGACCTCACCGTACCCGAATAATATGAATGTTGTGTTTTTTAACGAAGTACTGTCCTATATGTAACTTGGTTTGTCCCCCCCTCCTTTTGAACTGTGAGCCGCCCTGAGTCCCCCCAGGGAAAAGGGCGGCATACAAATATTATTAAATACCTAAAATACCTAAATACCTAAAAACTTCTCAACAGCCTTTCCCAAAAAAGGAAGGTTGGAGACAGGATGGTAGTTCTTAAGAATAGCTGGGTCCAGAGAAGGCTTCTTAAGGAGGAGTCTTACCACAGCTTCCTTTAATGGTTGCGGGAAAGATCCCTCCTGTAAATATGCGTTCGTAATCATCTGGAGCCAGCCTTGTGTTACCTCCCTGCTGGTCGAAACCAGCCAGGAGGGGCACGGGTCCAATAAACAGGTGGAGGCACTTATCGCTCCCATGGCCTTGTCCACTTCCTCAGGGGTGACAAACTCAAACTCATCCCAGCAAATCTGACTAAGACTCTCCCTCGGCATCTCAGCTGGTACTACCCAAGTAGAGTCCAGGTCTGCCCGAATCTGAGTAATTTTATCTGACAGAAACTGAACGAACTCCTCAGCTCTTCCCTGCAGGGGTTCCCCCACTTCCTCACCTTTCAGGAGGGAGCGGGTCACCCTAAACAGGGCAGCTGTGTGAGATTCCGCGGATGTAATAAGAGCGGAAAAATATGTACATTTTGCCGCCCGTATCGCCACTAAATAAGTCCTAATAAAGGCTCTTAATAGTGTTCGGTCAGATTCGGAGTTACTAGCCTTCCAGCATCGCTCTAGGCATCTCTTTTGGCACTTCATCTCCCGGAGTTCCTCGGTAAAGCAAGGTGCCCTCCTGGATCCACTGCCGTGGAGAGGCCGCAAAGGCACAATCCGATCCAGTGCCTCAGCCGCCACAACATTCCAGGCTGCGACTAAGGACTCTGTCGGATTGTGGGCAAGGGAGTCAGGTATCCCTCCAAGCTCCTTCTGAAATCCTTCTGGGTCCATCAGGTGCCTGGGGCAGAACCACTTAATCAGCTCCACCTCCCTGCAATGGGGGAGTAGCATCCTAAAGTCAAGCCTCAGCAAGGAGTGATCTGACCATGATCACGTCTCCACTGCCCCGAGAGAAATACAAGGTCGAGTGTGTGTCCCGCTCTATGAGTTGGACCGTGAACTACTTGGATCAAGTCCATGGTTGTCATGGAAGCCATAAACTCCTGCGCCCCGTCAGAGTGTTCACCTAGGGATGGCAGGTTAAAGTCCTCCAGTACCATCAGTCTGGGGAACTCCACCGCCAACCCGGCTACTGCCTCTAGGAGCGCAGACAGGGCTGTTGTGACGCAGCTGGGAGGTAGGTATGTCAGAAACAAGCCCAATTGAACCCTAGCTCCAACTTCAGGAGGAGAGACTCACACCCCACAATCTCTGGGGCAGGGATCCTGTGAGGAGCTAACGTCCTTCCGATAATAACTCCCATTCCCCCACCCCTTTCTCTGATGTCACGGTTGGTGTAGCACCTGGAACCCATCTGGGCACATTTCTGAGAGGGGGACTCCTCCCTCTTGGCCCAGCCAGATTTCAGTTATACATGCCAGGTCTGCCTCCCCGTCTAATATTAAGTCCCAGACGAGGAGAGCTTTATTTACTACAGACCTGGCATTTAGCAGCAGCAACCTGAGACCAGGGCCTTGATCTCCTCTGCCACCAGGCCCTTGAGTTGAGCCAGTAGAGCCAGAACAAGGAATCGCTGTGATGTAGCGAGTCCTTCTTCCCCTGTAATGGCCAGCCCTACAGCTCCCGTCATATCTGCCCCTTCTGGTCGTAATCAAAATGCTCCGACCCTCCCCCATCCCCGTAGACCTCCACCCCCCTCCTATGGCCCCCATTCTTCCCGACAGGCCACGCTCATCATTCATTCCAGGACGGGGGCGAATTTGGGCCCCCATCCACTTCTGCGTCTGCACTCAGTGGAGGGGGCACCAGGTCGCACACCCGGTCCTATCATACACAACAAACAGACACTCTCCTCATACACACCCCACAATAATCATTAAAATACAAGATAATAATATAAAAATTAATCAATTTAAAAGGTGGGAACATTCTCTCACACATTCATACATACATACACTCAGCAAACAAGGTAAACGCAGTTCTTAACCTGCAAAGGCGGTTAGTGCAAATTTAAAATGGGTGGAAATGGTAACAGTTTGAGAGAGGGGGGTTCCTTGCTCTCACTCTTCTCCCCTTGGAGTCCAGAAGTGTAGAAGAAGTCTGAAAGTCTGAAGTGGCTGAGGGGGTTGATGCCAGTTGTGGGGGGGCAGGCTCCCTGTCCACGTCCTCCTCGTCCCCCGTCCTCTCCTTCTGCAAAGGTTGTGTATCACAGAATGAAACACGAGGCTGTCAGCGTGGCCAAAGATCTCCATGGCCGCTGCAACAGCCGGAATGGCAGAAAAATCCCTCGTGTCAGTGTTGTCCAAGATCGAAACGGAGGAGAAGAAGGGGGAGGGAGGAGCCGCGCCAGGAACCAGGAGTGGTGGTGGCGGAGGAAGACAGTCGCTTGATCTCAGGCGCCCCAGCTCCTCCCAAGACAGCGGCACTGAGGGCGAGGGCAGCTAGAGGGCGAGGGCAGCCGGAGAGCAACGTTGCCCGAAGAGGCATGCCCAGACAGTGGCAGATGGCAGTGGCAAACAGCAGCAGGAAGCCAGCCATAGTGTTTAAGAAAAGCTGAGGTTGCAGCAGCCGGAGTGCGGGGCAAAGAAATGAATGTGGTGGCAAAGAGGCAGAAAGGCTGCGATGGAGAAAGAGGGGGGGGTGCATCCGGGACAGCAGCGGTGACAGTAAAGAAGACCAGCTGCCCAGTCCCACGACACCCCAACACTAACTCACCAACCCCCCGAGGCTGTAGAGGCTGTGGAGCACAAGCGAAGCCGAAGTTGACACCCCAATACAAGCCCAGTGGCGCTCCGCGGTAGCGAGCTGAGGCCACAGCGATCGGAGCTGGAGTTGCCGTCCGCGAGGAGCAACAGCACCATCTGGGAGCCGTTCGGAGCAACGTTCCTCTAGGTAAGTTGGCTTTCCAAAATCCTCTTGCCTTCGTCTTACACAATCTTCACTTTTGGCAGACTCTGGCTTCGGCACAGGTTAATTTTTTGGCCGTTTCTTCTCTCTCAGAACCTGAGCGGCAAGCTCAGGCAGCCATCTTCCTTGCGCATGCGTTCATTTCCCCTATGCTAAATTTATATTCCAGATTTTGCATATGAGATCTCTACCCAGCAGATTCACATTCATTTTCAAAATACATACATGGATGCTAAAATAAATATGATAGCTCTGTAAATTTGCTAACTTTAAACCAAAATAATTGCTTATGATGTTTTGAAACTACCATTAAGCAAAATAGGATTTCTACGGTCAATTTATTCATGTGACCAATAATATCCAAGTACAAACTCTTTCCCCATGTAATGTGAACCACATAGTTACATTTGTATTCACTGCTTAGTACTTTAGGACAGTGGTCCCCAACCTTTTTATCGCCGCGGACCAGTCAGCCTGTGATAATTTTACCGTGGCCCGCTGAGCGCGCGCAGGGGTGGGGGGGGCGTTGTTCGCGACGACACATTGATTGTTTATATATCATATATATTTCATTTATATATCATAAAATGTTAGATGTTGCATTATTTTCAATATGTATTTGTAAATATATGCCAAATAGATTGCAATCGCTTTCTGGACTTCCTTTAAATTTGCAGGTAAATGCTGCAATAGATATATAGCTCCCATCAGATTGATGATCACCCAAAAATGTTATTCATTGAATTCACTGTGAATCCTTTCTTAGTAAGTGCATTCAAGCCAGCCTACTACTAGCTGGTAGCCTCTCTGTCCATTCACCAAATTATCTGGGACAGGGGTGTCAGAGTGACATCGAAAATGTCAAGGTAATAGCCATGACTATGAAATTAAAAGCCTATTTATTCTTTTATTTGCATCACATAAAACCAAGATGGTTCCCATCTTGAATTTTTCTAAATACATCCTACATACAACCATGATGCAGGAGTTTTCATTCAGCAAGAAAAAGGAACCGGTGACTTGAGCCAAGTCAACATCTGGAAATCTTATCCCAGTCATATCCAACCTAGCTTATTTTTTGAGATCACCTCAAGGCGAGCTGGAGTGGGACGCGCTGCGCCACGAGTTGGAGAGCTTGGAGAGGCTGAGCGCGCAACTTGGAGAGCTGCGTCTCCGCCGCCTGGAGCCCGAGCTGGCCCGGCGGCAGCAGCAGCTGGAGGGGCTGTGGGCCGACTGCGCCGCTCTGGAGGCGCTGCTGGAGCAGCTCCTGGCCGAGCACGAAGGGCTGCAGGAAGCGCGCAAGCAGCGGCCGGCCGCGCTGCTGTCTGCCCCGCGCGTCCTCCGGGCCAGGCGCTCCGAGAAGCGGCAGCTGGCCTCCGACTACGCGCTGGTGCTGAGCTGGAGCTGCGCGCAGAGCCTGGAGCGATACGAGGCCGAGTTGCGGGCGCTGCAGGAGCTGGAAGGGGGCCGCCTGGGCCAACAGGACCTGCGCAAGCTGCGCGCGCAGAACCAGGAGAGCCGCCGGCGCCTCGAGGAGCTGTGGCGCCGCTGCCGGGAGCTTTGCGCGCTGGGCGAGCGGCTGGAAGAGGAGCGGCTGGCGCAGCAGAAGAGCCACGGCGCCCAGCTGCAGCGATCATGGCTGCGCGGCCCGGTGCCAGGTACTCCACGGCCCGGCACCGGGCCGCGGACCGGGGGTTGGGGACCACTGCTTTAGGATGTCAATACATAGTCATGGGATGTGCGTGCTCATGGAACAAAACAAAGTAGTGGGGAGTTTGGACACATTTGAAAGTAATCATTTAGATCGGGGTTGTCAAAGTCAATTGCATTGAGGACCGCATCAGGGTTGTGTTTGACCTCAGGGCGCAGGGTGGACATGGCCAGGGTGGGCATGGCCCTAACCCTAACCCTTCCTCCTGAAGAATCCCTCTGGACTTGTGGATGGACGTTGATTGTCAAAATCTATTCAAATTGCTCTACAGAGTAGATGCCTAAAGGCAACAAGCACTAACAAACAAGCTAGTTTAATAAAACATAAAACTCTGCCTGGTTTATATTTCACAATAAAAACGAAATTTGAAATAAACTATCTAGAGCTTCTTATGGTAGAGAATGTCACTATATAATTTTCTCTAGATTGAAAGCATTTAAATAGCCAGCAGCAGGACTAGTGTGAGCATTTTTCAATCCTTCTCAGCATTTGGAGACCACGTGTCCTGCCAGCAAGATTCAGTACAAATACTGCTTGGTAAATAGCAGCTGCAAAGGAAGAAGAATGATGCCAGGGTACACAGTGGTAAACACTAATTCTCAGTGGCTCACTGTATCTTGGGCCAAGTAAGCTGAGTATATGTTGAAGAGTCTCTTTTCAGACCTTTGTTCAGATTGTGTTTCTGTTTTTAAGGGGAAAAGATAAATTTGATTTTAAGCATCCAATCCATTGACACATTTGCAAACTCTTAAGGGGAAGATAAACCAGGAAAGTTAAAATTCTTGCAACACATCCATCAAATAATTATAACTAGTTTGTAACATTTATGATCTATAAAACTGCAAACGGCATGAATCTACTACAGCAATCTCTTCCTATATAAAAGAAAGCTAGCACAGTGCCTTATTTATTCCTATCAAATATGCAAATACCCACAAACAGAAAGCATAGGCCACTTAAGTTAAATTTATTAATATTGCAAAAGTGGAAATTGTACTATATAGTATTACAGTGAATAGGAATTGTGCAGGGATATTTTTCTCAATCCTCGTTAATTTTATTTCATGTTAAAACAATAGAATAATATTTGGGACCAGTGGTGGGTTGCTAACCAGTTTACTACCAGTTTGCTCGTGCTTGCACGCTCATGCACTTGTGCAATGCTTCTGTGCATGTGTAGAAGCTTTTGCGCATGCACAGAAACGTCCGGGTGGGTGGGGGCAGAGCCTCCTGCTGCCCCACTACCTGTTCGGCTGAACCGGGAGCAACCCACCTCTGTTTGGAACCTTACCACAGACAGAAGACACATCTGAAATTTTCAGCTACACTTTTTTCTAATACCAGTAGTCCTCAATTTACGGCTACAATTGACCCCAAATTTTCTGTTGCTAAGTGAGACATTTGTTAAGTAACACTTGCCCCATTTTACGAACTTTCTTGCAACACTTGTTATTAGAATCACTGCAGTTGTTAAGTGAATCTTAACACTTAGCTCCATTAACATGGTTGTTAAGTGAATCTGGCTTCCCCATTGACATTGCTTGTTAAAAGATCACAAAAGATGATCACGTGACCCTGTCACATTGCAACCATCATAAATATGAGTCAGTTGCCAAGCATCTGAATTTTTATCATGTAATCATGGGGATGCTGCAAAGGTTGTAAGTATGAAAAATGGTCACAAGTCATATTTTTCAGTGCTGTTGTAACTTCAAAGGAACTGTTGAGGACGTCCTGTACTGATAAAATGTATAAATGACCAGTAATTTTCTGAATGCATCTACATTTACACACAAGGATTCAATTTTACTTTTTGGAGAATCGAGTCCCAACACTTTCACAACATATACTCTATTTACTCACAAAATACACAAATCTTCAAGGTCAATTATGAGGAATCAAAGGAAACTTTAATTAAGTAGAGCACTTAGGTGGGATAGATTAAATATGTTGGAATGAAAACTAGAAGAAAAATATCTAGCTTGAGCCTATGAAAAGAAGAGACTAGAATCTAGGCTAGAATTTATGCACTTTTTTAATATTACTGCTAAGAGCACAGTTCTTTGCAATTTATAGCAAGTCTCTCTCTTCCTCAAAAATTTTTTTTTTCTCCTTCTCCCTGTTGGAATGTTTCTGGATTGTTAACAACTAGTTGCGTTGAATTGCCTGATGCCCAATTTGCAACTGAATCTTTGGACATTAATTTGGGGAAATGCTCAATTAATATTTAAAATTAATCTAACACATTCAATACTAGTCTGGGCAATCTTAAAAGAGATTTTTCGCGTCCAACCTTGCCCTCTCCTAGGTGGAAGACAATAATAGAAGTGGGTCAGGAATAAAGGCACAAGCTGTACATAGGTCTTAAAAATAGCAGAGAATTCCCTAAGGTTGAAGAGGTTCACAGGAAACAATAATTACTAAACATTATTTGTATAACTCCTGAATAAAGAAATAAGGCTAGCACAATTGGGTAAGTGTTCTGATTTCAGACCTATAGAAGCAATTGATTGTAGTTGCAACCTGCATGAGATCAAATCAAAGATTTTAAAAAAATAACAGTGAAAGATAATCAGTATTTTCCCAAAGAGTCCTAAAGAGATAAATATACCTGCAATTAATGTTTTTTAAAAGTCCTATTTTCTAAACCTAGCAATCTTTATTTTATCTTATTTTATTTTAATATATTTTTGCTGTAGGCAATCAGTCTTCATTTTAAGGAAATAAACTGCAAACACAGTAAATAAAAATTAATTTTAAAAAAATTAAAAGCTGATTTAACTGAAATTACAAGTGATTTAAGCTATGAAAGAGAATGTTTAGAAAGCCCTAGACATTTTGAGCAAGGGGCTGAAATGAATGGAATAGTATTTAACCAAAATAATATGTATTGTGTAATACAGAATTATGTAAGAAAATATTCTGGGACATTCCTTCCTTTGATAATTACTGGACAACTGAAATTTGGTATGTCGCCTCTCAGATGTGGAAAAGAGGGAAGGAATTCAATTCACCCTCCAACAGGTTTTGGGCTTATATTTTCCTTCCCTTTTTCAGTCTTGCTGAAGCTCCTGGGCTTCTCAAGAATGGTTAAGATTCTTACTGAAAGGTGCTAGAACCTTCTGTCCAGAACAAGTTAGGTTTTACTTGTTTGTTAATGATGATAAAGGCCTGATCTCTGGTCTGTAGATGATTTCACCATCTTCCTACCACCCCGGAACAATGTGTCTGGATTTATGTAGATATCTGAGGATAGCAATCATTGTTACCCTTCCCAGAAGTTTACTATCAAAGCCTTTTAATTATAGTTGCAGAGTAGATTAGAGTGATGACCTCTTTATAGTTAATTAACATATAATAATTTTATTATGGTCTAAGACCAGCAATAATAGTTATTAAAGCTGATCTGCATCCAAGTAAGATGCTGTCTAGGGAAGGAAACCAATCAGACAAGCAGGAGCCCCAAATGGCTTAAAAGTCAGAGAAGGAAACTTGGAAGAGTTCACCTTACTGGATTAAGCAGTTAAAACTGGTTTTGGAAAGTTTATACCTGGCAAGGTTCTGTTAATGTAGCCTTACAATGAAGTAGACCCAGCTCATCTAGCCGTGTTTCCTGTCTGGTTTACCTGGGAGGTCTGATAGATGGGTACCTTCAACTCCAATGTCTGTACAGCTTTTTTCTGTAGTTGAATTGAAAACCAGGTTTTATCTACTTCCAATGCACTTATTTTGGATGCTTCCAGTCAATGGCCAGTTAGGGGAAATAGATAAGATGGAGGACTACATTGCTGCATCTATTTATAGAATAGATTTTCAGCTCTCAACTGTTTAATGCTTCATTCAAATACATAATGTGCAGGATATAATAAAAATCTGGAAAGAACCTGGATACCACAGCAGCTCATGTGGCAATGGTGTGAGCAAAACATGGAGCACCCAGAAAATGCTTCCCTCCTGCCTTACATAGACTTTTCACATTATTATTTCACCAAATATCCTTTTTAATATTTCATGAATAAATGAACAATAATGTTTTTATACATTGGTTTAATTGGGTTCTTTTTATTTACTTTGAACACTTATGTGGAGAATAGATCACATTTTAGTTCATATTTATGCAGAAAATTTAAAAATTCAAAATGGCTCCCAAACCACTGTAATTATCTTCACAAACCTCTATTAACCTATTTCCTCATTATTGCATTCACCCAGTCTAAATCTTCCTATAATTCCCTGTTCCTGTTTTTTTCCCCAGTTTTTGCCTTTCAATCATAAAAAATAGTACTATATTCATTCTTAATGTTGTATTTAGCATCTTTTGAATATGCTTAGCAATATCCTTTTTGAGTGTCATTGCTACTCCATTCCACCATATGGACTTATGTCCTGAATAATATATCACGTTATCATCATATTTAAAAATAGGCTATTTCAATCTACCTAGGCTCACTCATTCCTAAATTGGAACTTTGTATGCTTCATTTCTGGTTTCACAACCTCCACTTTTCCTAATATAGTGCTCAGTTTATGTTGTAATTGTATATATGCTTATAAAATGAACATTTTTAAAAATACTAAAATCATTAGTGATTAGACAATTTTGGTCTGGCTATCACATCACCAGTTCTACTTACAAAAATTCAACATTTTTTTCCATATCCAGAGGATTACGTGCAGAGCCAGGGGCTGCCTCAATTGACAGAAAACCATCTAAAATGATGTCCTTAAATTTTTATTTAGGACAATACTGAAGTGGATTCTCACTATTTTATTGATTGTAGAGTTCCTTCTTCAAAATAGGATGGTTTCCCTTATGCTCCCACCCATCCTTACCCTCACTGTGGATAACTCTTAGCTTTACTTCCCACTTTTGTATCATAAAGGACGACCAACCAGGACTTCCAGCTTAGCTAAAGTCTTATTCAGTCTTCCTCTGATGTGGAAATCAAACTACTTTTAATGTATCTTGTTACCACATTTCCCCCCTAGATATTTCTAAAATGTTTGTCACCCCAGGGGTAAAAACTGGCATACCTTTATATAAGAAAATAAAAAATAACCTGCACACAAAAAGAACAGTTATTTAAAACAGCAATAGGAAAAAATAATACCATAGCAAAAGTGAATTGCAACTTAACAAAATAGCATTTCCTAGTTCAGTTATTATAACAGAGCAGATACCAAACCAATCTTTCTGTGGAAAGATTTATCTACTGTATACATTACAGGTCAGGGGCTATTACTGGAAAAAGCATTCTTGGGTAATATTATTGGAAAGCTAGTAATATAAATACAAATCCAGTTTGACTATAATGTACATCCAAGTAACAAACAACAAGTCATTGGAGCCAATCTAGGTTGCAAGTGTGGGGTACCTTAAGTATTCACATCACAGCAAATAATTTGTGCCTTATTTTCATGAAGCAGAGTCTATAGTTATTAAGATCTGCTGTGAGATTTACCTTCAGTCTTCTTTGAAATTTGTTTTCATATTAAATGTATAATGTAGAGGTATGAACTTTTGTTCCTCATTATAAATTGCAGTTGAAGTGATGGGGAAATGCCCATTTTTCATTTTCAGCTTTGTTATTGTCAAAGTAAGTACTCATGCAATGAAATCCTTCCGAATTTAAAACTGAACATTTGGATATTCAAAATATTAAAAGCAGTAAGGTATAGTATACAACATCTACATTTCAATATGTTAGGTTCACATCTATTAAACACAATGGTTTTGACAAGCCAGTGAAACAGCTATTAGTAAACTGCATTTTTATGTGATCAACCCTCTTCCCCCCTCTTAGTTTTGTGCATTTTTTGTATAAGCATCTTTGGAATTTTAGAGCCTATTTCTGTTGAACTCAAACCTATAGAAGATCAATGAAAGGCGGCACAATGAGATCAATAGAAACAAAAACACACTGCAAATAGTTGCCTTACAAACAATACACTATAGTAATTTGAACTAAAAGAAAAACTCTGAAAGATGCTTCCTATAGTGTGAACAGTTTCAATAACATTCCTGCTTTTTAATGTTATTAGCATAAATCAATCACTGTTGAGTAAAATTACAAAAGTCTAAAGGCAGAAGATGTTAAGAGGTCAGCCATTCACAAGTGTGAATATCTAGGCAAATAATCCCACTGACTTCCTCACAAATTCTTCTGAAAGGTGGTTTTCTAACATGACTTATACTGAGTTCAGTTGACACACAAAATATCAGCCCAAGGCCTTCCAGATGCTAGTCCAAAGAATCCATATTAATCAATCAATCAAACTATCATGCCAGACAATAGGCCTCTCCAATGCGGTGAGGTCATTGGCTTAGTTTAAGCAAAACACATTTCTATGCTCTAAACACAGAGCTGGAAATTCCAGACTAACAAAAGAAATTGGTTGTATCTCTTTTTTCCTCCTTTTTTTTTTTTGGTAGACCCTTCATTCACGAAAAAGCCAGTATTTCATAAGAATACTTTACATGAAAGGAAGGATCATGAATTCCAGCAGGACTTTGCTTCAGACAAATATGCTCTGGGATATATCGGTAAACATGTCACAGTTTTCAAAGGAATAACAACCCTAGTCTTTTGCAATGAAAACAGAGGCCCTTGTAGCACATTAAAAACATAGAATGTTGTTATGACATAAGCTTTCATGGACTGCAGTTCTCTTAAGATATAATGAAATTACATTTGAAGTGCAGTACGCTTCAGCACATATTAAGTGCACTTCACTTCAACACATACTAAGTTTTTCTTTCTCTCTAGTTGATACTTTAGTCAGAAGATGCATAAAGTGCTCATTACAGCATACACTGTAGAACAAATGCCTGAATTCTCAAATAAGTGCTAACAAAAGTGGCATTTCATGTAATGACTGATCTTTATCCACGTTTTTTCAAATTCTCTGCAACCATCAGTTTCTCATGATAATATCAATCTGAAATAAATATATATTTAATGATAGTTGGCCTGTGGTCTTACAACTCCCAGGTTTCCCCTAAGGCCCAGTACACTTCAACATCTTCATCAATGATTTGGATGAGGAAATAAATGGAGAACGCATCACATTTGCAGATGACACCAAGCTGGCAGGAATAGCCAACACTCCAGAAGACAGGCTCAAGATACAGAAGGATCTTGACAAACTTGAACATTGGGCACTATCTAATAAAATGAAATTCAATGGTGAAAAGAGTAAGGTTCTACATTTAGGCAACAAAAACGAAATGCACAGGTACAGTATAGATGGTACCTTGCTCAGTAGTAGTAACTGTGAAAGGGATCTTGGAGTCCTAGTGGACAACCATTTAAATATGAGACAGCAGTGTGCAGCAGCTGCCAAAAAAGCCAACACAGTTCTAGGCTGCATAAACAAAGGGATAGAATCAAGATCACGTGAAGTGTTAATACCACTTTATAATGCCTTGGTAAGGCCACACTTGGAATACTGCATTCAGTTCTGGTCGCCATGATGTAGAAAAAATGTGGAGGCTCTGGAAAGAGTGCAGAGAAGAGCAACAAAGATGATTAGGGGACTGGAGACTAAAACATATGAAGAATGGTTGCAGGAACTGGGTGTGTTTAGTTTAAGAGAAAGAAGGACTAGGGGAGACATGATAGCAATGTTCCAATATCTCAGGGGTTGCCACAAAGAAGAGGGAGTCAAACTATTTTCCAAGGCACCTGAGGATAGAACAAGAAGCAATGGGTGGAAACTAATCAAGGAGGGAAGCAACTTAGAACTGAGGAGAAATTTCCTGACAGTTAGAACAATTAATCAGTGGAACAGCTTGCCTCCAGAAGCAAGTCTTTAAGAAGATGTTGGATAGCCATCCATCTAAAATGGTATAGGGTTTCCTGCCTAGGCAGGGGGTTGGACTAGAAGACCTCCAAGGTCCCTTCCAACTCTGCTATTGTATTGTATTGACCTTGTCATGGTCAGATCACTTCCTGCTGAGGCTTGACTTTGGGATGCTACTCGCCCATTGCAGGGAGGGGGAGCCGATTAAGTGGTTCCGCCCCAGGCGTTTGATGGATCCAAAAGGATTTCAGAAGGAGCTTGGAGGGATACCTGACTCCCTTGCCCACAACCCGACAGAGGCCTTAGTCGCAGCCTGGAACGTTGCAGCGGCTGAGGCTCTGGATCATATTGTACCTTTGCAGCCTCTCCACGGCAGTGGATCCAGGAGGGCACCTTGGTTCACCGAGGAACTCCGGGAGATGAAGCGCCAAAAAAGACGCCTAGAGTGACGCTGGAGAGCCAGTAACTCCGAATCTGACCGAACACTATTAAGAGCCTTTATTAGGACTTATTTAGTGGCGATATGGGCGGCAAAATGTACATATTTCTCCGCTCTTATTGCATCCGCGGAATCCTGCCCAGCCGCCCTGTTTAGGGTGACCCGCTCCCTCCTAAAAGGTGAGGAGGCGGGGGAACCCCTGCAGGGAAGAGCTGAGGAGTTTGTTCAGTTTCTGTCGGATAAAATCACTCAGATTCGGGCGGACCTGGACTCTACTTGGGCAGCACCAGCTGAGATGCCGAGGGAGGGTCTTAGTCAGATTTCCTGGGATGAGTTTGAGTTTGTCACCCCTGAGGAAGTGGACAAGGCCATGGGAGCGATAAGTGCCTCCACCTGTTTATTGGACCCGTGCCCCTCCTGGCTGGTTTCGACCAGCAGGGAGGTAACACAAGGCTGGCTCCAGATGATTATGAATGCATTTTTACAGGAGGGGTCTTTCCCGCAGCCACTTAAGGAAGCGGTGGTAAAGCCCCTCCTTAAGAAGCCTTCTCTGGACCCAGCTATTCTTAAGAACTATCGTCCTGTCTCCAACCTTCCTTTTCTGGGAAAGGTTGTTGAGAAGGTGGTGGCGCTTCAACTCCGATGGACCTTGAATGAAGCAGATTATTTAGACTCCTTTCAGTCTGGCTTCAGGCCTGGATACAGCACAGAAACCGCTTTGGTCGCACTGACTGATGATCTCTGGCGAGCCAGGGATAGAGGACATTCCTCTATCCTGGTGCTTCTTGACCTCTCAGCGGCTTTCGATACCATTGACCATGGTATCCTTCTGCGACGGTTAGAGGAGGTGGGAGTGGGAGGCACCGTTCTACGGTGGTTCTCCTCTTACCTCTCTGACAGGTCGCAGTTGGTGTTGGTCGGGCGACAGAGGTCAACCCCTAGGCCCCTTAAATATGGGGTGCCACAGGGTTTGGTCCTGTCCCCCCTCCTATTTAATATCTACATGAAACCGCTGGGCGAGATCATTCAACAGCACGGGGTTAAGTATCATCAGTATGCTGATGATACACAATTATATCTCTCTGCCCCATGCCAGCTCAGTGTAGCGGCGGACGTGATGTGCCGATGCCTGGAGGCTGTTAGGATCTGGATGGGGGTAAACAAGCTCATACTCAATCCCAACAAAACCGAGTAGCTATGGATGTTCCCCCGAAGGACAGCCCAGATAGTCCATCCTTGATCCTGTGGGGCAAAAACTTACACTGCTCAGAGAGGGCACGCAATTTGGGGGTCCTCCTGGATTCACAGCTGACACTGGAATACCATCTGTCGGCTGTGACCAGGAGAGCCTTTGCCCAGGTTCGCCTGGTGCATCAATTGTGGCCCTACTTGGATCGGGAGGCACTCCAGACCGTCACTCATGCCCTAGTCACCTCAAGGCTGGATTACTGCAACGCGCTCTACATGGGGCTACCCTTGAAAAGCGTTCGGAGACTGCAACTAGTCACACCTATCCTCCGCGAGCTGCACTGGCTACCTATTGGTCTCCAGACGCAATTCAAGGTGTTGGTCATTACCTTAAAGCCCTGCATGGCTTAGGACCAGCATACCTGCGAGGCCGCCTACTGCCACACTCCTCCCAACGGCTGGTAAGATCCCACAGGGTGAGCCTCCTTCAGATGCCGTGAGCCAGACAATGTTGGCTGGCGGCTCCCCGGAGGAGAGCCTTCTCTGTGGCTGCCCCGACCCTTTGGAACGAACTACCCCCAGAAATCCGGACCTCCCCCACTCTCACGGCCTTCAGAAAAGCTGTCAAGACCTGGCTATTCCGGCAGGCCTGGGGCTGTTGACCTCATTGTTGAGGTCCAGCCTCGACTGAAATGAATGTATCTGTGTTGTTTTTAACTTGTTTATTTTATTTTTATTTTCTTTTGTTTTCCTTTCTTTCCCCTCTCTGTAAGCTGCCCGGAGTCCTCCGGGATTGGGCGGCCTATAAATAAAATTAAACTTGAAACTTGTATTAATGGAACAGCTTGCCTTTGGAAGCTGTGGCAGCTTCATCACTTAAGACTTTCAAGAAGAGATTGGACTGCCATTTGTCAGAAATGGTGTAGGGCCTACTGCTTGAGCAGTGGGTTGGACTAGATGACCTATAAGGTCCCTTCCAACTCTGTTAATCTGTTATATTCCTTCTTTCTCTTTGTTGTGAACTGCAAATAACATGGATAAATGTTTAAAAGCATGTTTTAGGGAAGATTTCTGGACATTAGGTTCGCATTTTGGAAATTCAAGATTTACACTGCCTCCTAGAGGACAGTTGGTAATCAAGGATACGAAAACAAAATCCTAATCTGATTTACATTTAGCAAATCTTAATATAGTAGTTTTGTTTTAAGAAAGACAATAAATTTCCTCTGAAAAAAATACCTCAAAATAGGCACTAACACTAAAGAAAAAAAATAGGAGAATTAACAGGTTTTGGCTAAGAAGACAAATCATTTCCTCACTTCTCTTGTAGTTTTTCATAAAAGTCCATTATACTGTTTTCTAAAATACACACAGACTGACAGACGCAGGAAAATTTATATGGTTTTCCAACTCATTCTCAGTGATGCTGGGTGCCTTACAAAGATAAAAAGTCAATATAAAAACAATAAAATCACCTACATTTACCTGTACATATACATACATATTGAAGGCATTTTGCAGCCTACATAGAAACAGTATCGCAATAATAATAAACACTACAAAGACCTGCAAATAGAATGATTTGGTAAAAGAAAGCAAACATTGGACCAATAATAATAGGTACCTTGGGTGCAATCCTAAAACATCTGGAGCACAATTTCAACACCATCAGTATTGACAAAATTACGACCAGTCAATTGCAAAAAGCAGCTTCACTTGAAACAGCTTACATTCTGTTATGATACCTTTACCACCATCAAACATCTACCTATACCATGTCCTTGGGAAGGACTCAATAGGTGGATAAAAATGCCAAATCCAATCTAAAAAATCGGCTGACTGAGTGACCAACTGTAATTATAATTGTTAATTTGCATGCCACCTGACACTTAATAACACTGTGCCTCTTTAAAAGAACATGCATAACTATGTAATTCATATTATTACATGTTTCAGTATATTTAATTTTCATTTATTGCAAATGACTAATTAACTATGACCTTATTCTCCTCAGACCCAGCTCTACAATTCTTTGTTAAACGTGAATATTTTTAATTGTATGATTCCAAAGATCATAGGTCTCAAAAATTTGTAGCACTTATTGTAAAAAATGCTGAAATGAAGCATATCATTTAAGTTATTTCTTAGATTTTTATCCTGACTTTTATTATTTTTTAAATAACTCAAGGTGCCCAATATACCTAATCATCTTTTCTCCTCTTATTCTCCCCACAACAGTGTTGTGAAATGGGTTGGGTTAAGACAGAATGATTGGCTCAACATCACCCAGTCAGCTTTCATGCCTAAGGCTCAGGGGTGGGTTTCTTGCCCCGTTCCAACCGGTTCGGTTGGAACGGGGCGGGCGGTGTCCTCGTGCATGCGTGCGGTGCACGCATGCGTACTAGCGTCTGTGCGATGCTCCAGCTGCTCCTGGAGGATCGTGCAGGCGCTATATGCGTCCTGCGCATGCGTGGAAGCGCAGAACTCGTAAAAACCGGGTAAGGAACGCAGGCAGGCGGGTGGGCCCTTCGCCGTTCCCGGAAGTTACTTACTTCCGGGTTCGCCGACCAACCGGTTCGCAGGGACCGCCGCGAACCGGTTGAAACCCACCCCTGCTAAGGCTGGACTAAAATTCACAGTTTAAGGCCAGCACCTTAACCACTATTCCATACTGCCTTTCATTTGTTCACCTTTTACCAAAAGGTAGTACCAGCTGTTTGTTGTTGTTGTTAGATGTGAAGTTGTGTCCGACCCATCATGACCCCATGGACAACGTTCTTCCAGGCCTTTCTGTCCTCTATCATTAAGGTGACCAGATTTTCAGATTGGTAAAGAGGGACACCTTTGACCGGGGGGGGGGGGGGGCTTGATTAAGAATTTTATACAGAGCAACAAAAATTTTCATACAACGCAAAAATAGTATTGTAATATTTTTTTATTTCAACATAACTACAATTTACAAATATAAATTGTAACTGTTGGCAAACATCAAAATTTTGATCACGTGACCATGAGAATGCTGCAATGGTCACTAAGTGTGAAAATGGTCGTTAAGTGTGAAAAACAGTCATCAGTCACTTTTTTCAATGCCGTTGTAACTTTGGTCACTAAGCCCATTATACCACCTTTCTTGCCACAGTTCTTAAGTGAATAACTGCAGCTGATAAGTTAGTAACATAAGTGAATCTGGTTTCCCCATTTGACTTTGTCAAAAGGTCACAAAAAGCAATTACATGACCCCAGGACACTGAAACCATCATAAATACGAATCTGTTGCCAAACATCAAAATTTTGATCGCGTGACCATGAGAATGCTGCAACAGTCGCTAAGTGTGAAAATGGTCGCTAAGTGTGAAAAATGGTCATCAGTCACTTTTTTCAATGTCATTGTAACTTTGGTCACTAAACAGCGATGTTCCTGACTTAACAACCACCATGATTCACTTAACGTGGCAATAAAAGGTCGCAAAATGAGGCAAAAACCATTTAACAAACATCTCCCTTAGCAACAGAAATTGGGGGATTAATCCTGGTCGTAAGTCGAGGATTACCGGTAGCCAATTGCAAAAGGCAACTTTACTTGGAACAGGTGAGATTGTGCCCGGATCCCTTTCATGCCAACATCCCATCCTGTCCATGGGGAGAACTCCACAGGTGGACAAAAGCCCCCAATCCCCTCTCAACCTCCAGCTGACTCTGCCATCCGCCATAACCACACATGCCCCTCAAAGGCAAAACTCAGGGGGCTGAATTCTACAGGGGGAGGAGTAAAGGGGGGATTTGAGGGGCAGCCCAAAGCACCATCTGTCTAAATTTGCATCAGGCAGGCAGTAACATTTTCATAGACCATGATCAGAGGAGCAGCTGATCCTATGGAGAGACTCCTCCTGCATTCAGTCCCAGGCCTACAAGTGGAAGTACCCCTTCCTTCCTCCTTTCACCTTCCTTCCTTCCTTCCCTCCCTCCCTCTTTCTTCCTTCTAGCTTTCCTCCCTTTCCATTCTTTCTCCTTCCTTCCTTCCTCTTGCCTATCTACCTTCTGTCTTTCTGCTCTTTAGATCTCTCTTCCTCCTTCCTTCCTCTTTCCATCCTTTCACCAAAAATCAGGATGTTTTATTAACATCAGCATCATTCTGCTGAAAATGCCAGATTCTGTGGTACTTCTGGATGAAATTTAGAAAATTACAGAGACATGAGGAACCATTATATAATTTCACTTGGCAAAACTCTGATTAAAATAATAGCAACAAAATGTAAGGTTTTTTAATTTTAAAACTGTAGCAAAACATAGATTTATTTCCAGTTTAGTTAATTAATGTCATTAATGCAATTGATTAAATAAAAATGACTTTTTCTTTTATTAAGAATACTTATTCTACATTAAACTAGAAAATATTTCATAGGCCCTTCAACAAGTTTGTTACAAGTTTTCAGGAATGCATGCATTCTTGAAACTGATACCATGTAATGTTAAAAAGCAGATGGCTAACTAAGTACACTAAAAACCATGTTTAATTATTTGCTACTTGAGGCCAATAGCAATGATGAAGAAATTTCTGTCATCCTCAGTGACAATATTTTTAGGGCCAAAAAATAAAACTCTGTATATTGGATCTGTTATCCATTTCTTAGCCTTCAATTAATCAATATAATTATTTCCATCAAAGAAAGTAGTGATTAAACAATAGCACTATAAAGAAAACATCATTTTTAATGATTTTCTATGAATGTGTGCATAGCATTTTAGCATACTGTTATTAATAAGCTAAAAACACTTAAAACCTGAGCTAAGAATAACCTAAAATAAAGGACAAAATCATGGCATTGTTGAAAGACTATGTCCCTAATGAAAACCAAACAGGAATCTGAAAACATTCTCTGATATCATTTTTCAGTATTGTTGAGAATTATTGTTCATAATTCAGAATCATTGAGAATTATTGTTCATAATTCTCTGGTTTAGTAAAAGTTTACATTTAGAGCCTCAGGCAACACTACTTGTATCCCTTCAAATATTTGAGAATCTCTAGCCTGTGTTAGCACCCACATTAACTTTCTTTCATTCCAACCTACACTGCAGGGTGGTTGCTGCAGGGAAAATTAGAAGGGAGTTCAAAGTTCATTGCTTTGAGCTTTTGAATGAAGGGAGGATTAAAGCTCAAAGATTAAGTTCATTTCCTCACTAATGAATTATAAGCCTTCAGGGCCATCCACCCAATTTTGAAGCAATATAAACCCATTCTCATTACTGATCTTTCAAATTTATTATGGGATGACTGTAGAAGACATTATAAATTACCAGTGGAAAATCATGGCCCGACAAAACCGCGCTCGTCAAAATAGTGGCGACAAAACTGCGTCGCTAAAGCCGCGACGTCATCACCGCGACGTCATCACCGCGGCGACAGAAGGGCGCTTTAAAACAGCGCGGCAGCAGAAAGCCGATTTAAATTAAGGTAAGGGTTAGGATTAGGTTTAGGGGTTTGGTTTAGGGTTAGGTTTAGGGTTAGGTTTAGGGTTAGGTTTGGGTTAGGTTTGGGTTAGGGTTAGGGTTAGGGTTAAGGTGCTGATTGCTTCGGAAGGCGCGGATTTGCCCTCCGCGGTTATGTCATCGCGCTAGGGTCGCCTTTTTCCTTAGCGCTTCGGACGGCGCGGATTTGCCCTCCGTGCTTATGTCGGCGCGGATAAGGGCTTTGCGGTTTTGTCGGTGAACTGTGGGAAATATACTTAGTTGCATAACTAAATAAAACAATTCTAAACTTAATGTCATGTATTCCAATTCACAGGCATATAATACTGCCGCGAACCTTCTGTTCATGCGATATGTTAAGACCACCTTACTATATTTGAGTTAAAAATGATCAGTAAGCACCAGCAATCTTTAAAAGAGTTTGCTGTATGCTGCCGCCTTGCCAACCTGGAATTTTCGCACCCTGCAAGTCTCCGTCTTCATAATTTGCTAGAGTTCATCAGAGGATTTTATTTTGACAATTCAGAGTTTCATTCCAATTATACCCACATTTTAATTGTCTGGGAGCTCCCCCACCCAATGTTCCCTCTAATTTTTTTTCAGTGTGTGCGGAAAAGTATAGTGTTTGAGCGGCACATTTTCATGCCTGAGCACCTGAATTTTTTTCACAGATGTTTCACAGAGCAATTGATTTATAGGATCCGAATTGGAATGGAGAAAAATGGTTTAGTGCATGCATGTGTGTGTCTGTGTGTGTGTGTGTATGTGTGTGTGTGTTTTAGTGAGTGTGGGATCTGGTAAAGGAACTGTGCCTATTTAGGAAAGAAGGTAAATTATTGCAAACATGATCAGTCGAAGATAAGTATGGGGACAGATTGGGCGGTAGAGAGAAATGATAAAAGAGTGGGAAAGAGGAAGAAAAAAAGAGGGAAGAGAGACAGAAAGAGACAGAGAAGGAGAGAGAAAGTGACAGAAGAATGGAAAAGAAAGAGAAAGAGAAGAGAAACAAAGAGAAAGAGGATGAGAGAGGCAGAGAGAGAAGAGAGGAAGAGGAAAGAGTAAGAGAGAACATCTCATTTCAACTCTGAGGTGCAAATATTCTCTTTGATTGGTAATTTTATTTGTCCATTTACTATCCAATACTCTCATTTCTCCTTAAGTTCATCAAGAATTCCCTTCTTTTTATTGAATTTATCACAATACCATGAGAATAACTTTTTCAGCATTGCTTTACAGCTATTTAAAATATATAGTAATTTAGGTCAGGTTTTCAGAAGATTAGTCTATTTATAAGTCACTAAGTGCAAAGAAACAGAATTCAGAAAGTTGGCTTCCCTTTTTGTAATTGCCTATTACCGGCTTAATTTTCTACCTACATTTTTGATAACTGATATTCACTGTTGACCCAAGAAGCCCATCATAGAAAGAAACCCTCCCTATGAACTTTGTTGGGTTTCCATGGAATGAAGTTTGATCTTTTTCTCAACCATACAGTAGCATATTCTTTCTAAGGAGGCTATAATCAAGATAGTCCATAATTGCCTATCAATCTAACAGTATGCCGATTGACAATCTCTTTATATTTCAACTCTAACTCTTTCAGTCTTAAAGGTTTGGGGAGGAGAAATCAAAAAATTCTTTTAAAGAGGAAAAAAATGCTTGCACAATTGTATCCACGGAGACATGTATATATACACAACACACAGAGAAACAAACTTAACAAAGTGACTAACAAACAAACTAAGCCGGCCAACCAACTATCTCTCTCTCTCTCTTAATGAGAGAGGGGGGGGAGAGGGAGTATCCCTCCTTCCTTCAGCCCAACACTCTTGCTTGCATCCCGGCCAGACGAGAGGGACTGCAGAGGGTCTAGGGCAGCGAGTCATTCGATGGGAAACTTGCCTCTTGGAAGGAATGACCCGGCTTGGTTCCCGCTTTTGATCTGCCGCCCAACGACCGAACGGAGAAGCGAAGAGGCAGGAGAGACGAAGCAGGAGCCAAGCCAGGTCATTCCTTCCAAGAGACAACTTTCCCATCGAATAACTCGCTGCCCTAGACTTGAGGAGACCCTCTGCAGTCCCTCTCGCCTGGCCAGAATGCCAGCGAGAGTGTTGGGCTGAAGGAAGGAGGGATACACACACTCGCGTTCTCCCCCTCCCTCCCTCCTTCCCCCCCCTCTCTCAAATGGCAAATCCGAGCAGCCGCTGCTGGGAGCCCATCCCATGCCTTCTCCCAACCCCTGCACCCATTCTCTCAGCTACTTTCTGCCTTGTTCTCTTTAAAACTGTTTTATTTCATTTTCATTTTCATTTTATACCATCACTTATATACTGTGCATTTAAAAAAGGAAGAACAATGAACACAACTCATCTTCCACCATGGGAAACCAACATAGCACTTCAATCCTCCATACACCCTTTTTTCTCCCCCTCCAACTTTCATTTCTCCCCTTCAACATTCCCCTCTTCTACTTCCCTTCCCCCTCAGACATTCCTTTCTCCCCTTCCCTCCGTCTCACCCTCCTTGCATTCCCCTCTCACTCCCTCTTTACTTCTCCCTCTTCTTTCCCTCTACTCCTCACTTTGGTGTATCTCTACTATTCATTAATCTATTCAGTTTATATTTTACACTAAAATTAAAAAGAATGAAAAAAAGAAAAAAGAAAATAAAAGAAAAAAAAGAAAAAAAAGAAAAAAGAGCAACAGTATACAAGTGCATTCTTATTGTTCTGAAAATTGAGACTGTATTTCCACCCTCCCCCCCTCCCCCCCATAAACCCCCCTCCCTAACCCCCTTTCTACTTCCCAGGTCCCATACCCGGCATCACTCTTTATATACTGGATATTTGCAATAATAATAATATAATAGTAAGAAAAAAGAAAAACCCCCAACCTAAACACAACTCATAAACCCAACCTATCGCTTTCATACACCCCTTCTTCTCCCCCTCCAACTTTCCTTTCTCCCTCCAATGATCACCCCTCCTACTTCCCTTTCCCCTCCTATCTTCCTTTCTCGCCTTCCTCACCCTCCTTCCCCTCTCATCCTCCTTACATTCCCCTCTTCCTCCCTCCTTACTTCTCCCTCTTCCTTTCCTCTACTTCTCACTATGGTGCATTTCTCTATTCCTTACGCCAAAAAGAAAAAAGGAAAAAAGCAATAAGAAAAAAAAAGAGAAAAATAAAAGGAAAAGATAAGGAACAACAGTATACAAGTGTATTCTTCTTATTCTATATATTGAAACTATATCTCCACCCACCCACCCACCCCCAATGAACCCCCCTCCCTAACCCCCTCCGACTTCCCAGGTCACACACCCGGCACAGTTCAGTACCATTCACCTTCAAAATATCTTATTAACAATAATAATGAAAATAAAATAAAAAGAACACTCCGAAAAAGAAAAGAAAACAAAAACAAAAAAGTAAATAAAAAAAAAAATTGAAAAATCTTTTGCATTGTGCTCAGCCTCCCATCATTCTTAAAATTTAAACAGTGTGAATCATTCCATTTATATTTTGTCCTCGTCCCTTACTTCTTTGATATTTACCCCCATCTTCCTGTAGACTCTCCAGATAGCCTTTCTTAACCTTATATTCAAATATTAGTTTATACAAAAATCAATTTATCTTCATACTTTCGCTACTCATCTTCCTATCCTTCGTTTCACGTCTCCATTCCTCCCAAGCCCAAATTGCATAAGATTAGGATCTCGCTCTTCACTTTAAAATCCTGAGCTTTTTATGTTATACTTCAAACATGTAAATTCGTAAAATGTGTGCCCAAAATCCATACCAGTTTGTTCAATCCCAAGATCCCTTCATCAATATTCCGCTCCACCTTCCTTTCTGCCCCAGTCTTCCCAACTCCATTCATCCCAAACCGCAATTCAAATAAATCTTAGTCCCCGCTTTCCTCACAGAAAACACTTCATGCGCAGTTTGGATTGAAATTCAAATAAGTCTTGTAAAAGTCCCGTATAATATCTGTCTAGAATAAGCAATGCTTCTTTCCATTCCTCATCAGTACACAGCTTTACCATTTCATACCAAACAGAAATCCTAAAGTTTTAATCAGTCCAAAAGCTTAGAAAGTATTTTAAAGACGTCGCTGGGTCTATATTCTTTGCTCTTCTGCCCTTCCGGAAAGAAAAGGCAACCCTCTGCCTTATAACCACGTGTCCCGCTGCTTTGAAAATATGACTAAATCCTCAGTTTCCGCTCTTCTGCCTCTCCAGTAGGGGGAGAACAACTCCCTCCTTCTTGTAACCAAGTGACTTGCTGCTTATCTTTCCTTCACCTTGTCCTTCCGTGCTTCCGAGTGAGTCAAGAAGCCCCGCCTTCAGAGTTTTATAATAAAAGTCCCGAGCTTCCGAAACAGAATTAATACGAAATCTTTGATTTTCAAATGTAACTGTGATTCCAACTGGAGCTTCCCATTTATACTTTATTTGACGATTTCTAAGTTCTTGGGTTAAAAAAGTATAGCCTCTCCTTGCTTGCAGCATCTGAAGCGGGATATCTTTAAAGACGAACAAATCGTGGCCATCGATTCGGAGCCTGCTATTATAAAACTTTTGTGAGATCGCGTTTCTGGATTCTCTTGTGAAAAAATATATAATTATGTCTCTTGGAAGCTGTCGTTGCTCTGCTACATGCGAATTTTGGCGATAGATTTTTCGAATATTCCAATCAAAATTAAGTCCCGGACCTCCCACCACTTGGCTGAAAGCTTCTACAAAAGTCTGTTTCAAATTTTCTCCTTTCTTTTCAGGCAGTCCTCTGACTCTTATTGCAAACGCCTTTCTGTTATAATTTATCATTGTAAGTTGTGTTTGATTATTAATAATCTCTTGTTGTAAAGCTTGAATATTAGAAGTCAAATTAAAATTAGCCCCCTCCAAAGTTTCCAATTTCATCTCCATTTCTTCAATATAATCTGTTAAAGTAGACGTGACTTCAAACATATTCGCATTTATTTGGGCAATTTTGGTCTGTATTTTATCGCATAAATCCAACACAAATTCTTTAATTTCTTTTCTAAAGTCATTAATTATTTGAAAGAGAAGCTCCTGTGTCAAAGAATCTCCAGTAGATGGCGTAGGAGACAAAGGCAGCGATTTGGTAACAAGTTCTTTAAGCACGAGGGGGGAGGATTTTTTTGCCTGTTTAGACCTGGGAGACATTATAGATAAAATCTGAGAGTAGACAGATAAACAGTGTCTTCAGCTGGTCAGTTCTCAATAAATTATTTGTAGATTTTGCTCATTAATGAGTAGCGGTCTCCGGGGAAATAAAGCCAGTTAATTACGTCATCAATCACCAACACAGTAAAAACGCCATTTTGTATCCCAATTGCGCAGAGAAGTTCAAAGGAAGAACAAGGCTGGTGTTTAGATAGTTAAAAAAAAAAACACATCACAGAAGTGAGACCCGCTCGTATTATCTTAAAAACAATTTATCATTGTCCTGAGTGTGGGAGTCGGCTGTCTAAGGCTGCAAAAAGGCAGCTGCAAAGAACTGGCTGGAGATAAGAGCTCAGTTACGCTGGATCTATTCTCTGTTCGCAGCCCAAAAAAAAAGGAAAAGGGCTGTGAACTACGAATAAATCCTAACACCTGAGCTGCTGCCTGTCCCTTTCTGCCAGAAAGGGATGATATCTATTGATCTTAATTAGATATACAGACCAGAACTCTAAGAGGGGCTCCGTTGAGCTCCTCGGCGACAGGCTCCTCCCACAGGAAGTCCTCAAGTGCATTCTTATTGTTCTGAAAATTGAGACTGTATTTCCACCCTCCCCCCCTCCCCCCCATAAACCCCCCTCCCTAACCCCCTTTCTACTTCCCAGGTCCCATACCCGGCATCACTCTTTATCAAGCACAGTCTGGAGTATATTAAAACCAAATAACTTTAAAATTAAAAGATAAAAGATAAAGGAAAAACAAAGTAAAAGAAAAAAGAAAAACAAAACACACACACATTAAAAAAAAGGAAAAACGGAAAGAATCAATAAACTCTCTACATTAAACTCAGCTTCCCATCATTTTTAAATCTTAAACAATGTACCTCATTCCTAATTTCAGTTATTTTATTACTTGCAGGATTTCAAACTATATTGAAACCAAGTAAGTTAATCGAATGGAATTCTCCAGCTAGGAGCCTTATCTCTTTATCTAAATATCCAAACCTTTAAATTGTCTCTTTTACCTCCTTCTTTATAAAACAATTTAAACACTCAAATGCTTCTCTCGGATTCCTTTTCCAACTCCTCGCATCCTGCCTCTACCCGTGTCCATATATATATTTTATTTACATCCGTACTCCTCTTATATTTGCTCCACCTTCCTGCAGACTCTGTGAGTATATCTTTCCAGACATTATATTCAAATAACAATTTATACAAAAATCAGCTTACTTTCTGGCTCGAAATAAACTCTAGATAAACCTTCACTACCCTCCCATCTACCCCACACTTCCCAACTCCGTTCATCCTAAACCACAATCCTAGAAAATCACGATCTCTGCTCTCCTCACCCTAAAGAATGAATCATGAACAATTTAAATAAAAATTCAAAGTTATCCATCGAGTCTTGTTTAAGTCCCATACAATATATATTCCAAAATCAGCGCCACTTCTTTCAGTCTCAATGTCTCTTCATCGATATGCAGCTATGCCGTTTTACACAAGAAAGAAATCACAAAGTATTATTCAATTTAAGAATTAAGCAAATGTTTTTTTTAAACAGAACTTTTTTATTTTTCTTTAAAAAAACACAAATATGTCATCATTTGTCAATCATTAAGACATTGAAGTACAATTTTTTTTTGTTGTGTGTGCCCCTCCCTCCCTCCACCCCCCCACCCCCCCTCCTCCTTCCCCCCCCCGACTTCCCAGAACCCGTACACGGTATGGATTTTTAACTAACACAGTCTAAAATCTATTGAGAAAAAAGAAATAAAGAAATTAATGACATTCTAGATTGACCTTAGCTTCTTCTTACTGAACTGACTTTTAACAGTTTAAATCATTTCTGATCTTAAGCATAGGCTAACTGGAATTTCTTAGTCCCGTATTTATTTTGTATATAGTCAATCCATTTTTTCCAGTCTCGTTTATATATCTCATTTGAATGATCTTTGAGATATGCCGATATTTTAGCCATCTCGGCTAAGTTTGTTACTTTCAATGTCCATTCTTGGATTGTAGGCAAGTCTTCCTTCTTCCAATATTGCGCCACCAACAGTCTTGCTGCAGTTATCAGGTGCAGAATCAAATTGGTCTCTACCACTGTAAAGTCAGTACATATACCTAGTAAAAATAACTGAGGACTAAACTTTATCCTTCTTTTAAAAACATTTTGCATGACCCACCATATTTTTATCCAAAATGCCTTAACCTTTTGGCAGGTCCACCATATATGATAATATGTAGCATCGAGAGAACCACACCTCCAACATTTAGGCTGTACATTCGGATACATAGAAGCCAACTTTTTAGGATCTAAATGCCATCTATAGAACATCTTGTAAAAATTTTCTCTCAGATTTTGAGCTTGTGTAAATTTCACATTTCTTACCCAGATTCTTTCCCATGTATCCAACATTATTGGTTCCTCAATATTTTGAGCCCATTTTATCATACAATCTTTAACTAATTCTGTTTCCGAATCCATCTGTATTAATACATTATATATCCTCTTTATATGCATTAAGCTTTGATCTCTTATTTGTTTAAACAGATTATCCTCAACTTGGATAAAACCAATTTTTTGATCTATTTTCCACCTAGCCTAGATTTGGGTAACTTTGCTCGCATCTTGGTATTTAGGCGGGAAATCTTCTTATCTCTCTTAGTATCTATCACTCCATTCCAGTCACCCAATAGTATACAGGAACTATAGTCCCACTGTACTAATTTAGCATGAAGATTTCTATAGAATCTATCTTGCTGTTGATTGGGAGCATAAATTCCCAAAAGTAATGTCTTTTTCCCTTCTAAGATTAAGTCTAAAGCAATATATCTTCCGAAGGGGTCTGCTTCTATTAATTCAGCTTTCATATCTTTTCTTAAGTATACAACTATACCATTCTTCTTTTCCATAGCAGAAGCTGCAAAATGTTGACCAAGTTTTGAGTTGATCAAATATTTTTGATCAGTTGACTTGATATGAGTTTCTTGCAAACAAATTACATCGTTCTTAAACTGTTTGAGATAATGAAATATTTTCTTCCTCTTCTGTGGAGAATTCAGTCCGTTGACATTCCATGTTAAAATCTTAGTTGTCATCTTTGGTTGGTTGAAGCATTTTTAGAGCTTCCTGCACGGCCTGTTTAACCTTAGGTCTAGCTCCTCCCACTGCTTCCAGATTTGTTATTGTAGTTCCTTGATCGATGGCCGATGATTGTTGATGCTGTTGCTTTTTAGCTTGTTTCTCCATACGTCTAGTAGTCATGCGGCTAGGTCTTAGTTCCATAGCACCTTGCACTTCTAGAGAAGAGAGATGCTCCATCTTGTCTGGTGGTTGTGTAGTTTGCTGTCTATCCTGTCCTTCTTGTGGTCTTTCTCTGGGTCCAGATGGTGCAGGGTGTCCAGCCTTCAATATATTATAATAAAAATCTCGGGCTTTCCATACAGAGTTGAGGCGGTACCTTTGCTTATCAAATGTAAATATGATGCCAAATGGCGCATCCCATCTATACTGTATCTGACGATTTCTGAGTTCTTCGACCAAAAAAGCGTAGTCTCTCCTGGCTCTTAACATTTGAGGTGGTATCTCTTTCAAAACAGCCAGGTCTTGACCGCCAATTTGAAGCTTAGTGTTATAAGACGCTTGCAGTACCATATTTCTAAGCTCTCTTGTAGTAAAATATATAACGATGTCTCGAGGAAGCTGCTTCTGCTTTGCCAGCCAGGAGTTAACGCGGTAAGCTTTGTCAATTTGCCAGTCTTGGTTGGTCCCTGGTCTTCCCATCAGGCGATCAAAAGCTTCCGATAGGATCTGTTTCAGGTTCTCCTGTTTCTCCTCACGCAGCCCCCTTACTCTTAATGCGAACTCCATTTGTCGGTACTGTATCATAATAATTTCTTTTTCAGCATTTTCCACTTTTTGTTCCACCACCTCTGTTTTCAATGTCAAGTTAGCATTGGCATCATTAAGAACCTCTAGAGTATCTTCCATTCCAGAAATATGTTCTGTTAATACAGTTACAAGACTCAGCATGTCGTCTCTAATTTTATCAACCTTAGCATCAAATTTCTCATACAGCTCCTGTTTAAGTCCTTTTATTTCACTTTTAATTTCTTCTTTCATTTCTTTTATTTCCTCTTTTCTCTCCTCTCTATTATCTCTAAACTTATCTTCCATTTTAATTGTCTGTGCATTAAGAGCCTCGCTTAGATTACTCAGGAAAAATTCTTTCGTTAACACATCCCCAGCAGGGGGCGTAGGAAGCGGAGGCTGCAGCTTTGTGCCAGGCACTGAAGATGTGCCCCTGGAAGTAGAGGGTGACGACTTCAAGTTAATATTTGGTTTTGAGGCCATTTCAAAATTTATCTGCCTGCAGTTAGTAGAACTCTATTGCCTGAATATGCAGCTTTAAGTAAAGAAGCTTTTATTTTGAAGTTTAAGGCTTGGCAAAACTTTCAGTGACTAAACATTGTATCAAAACCGTTCAGCAGATTCATCACCATTTAACTTCCAAATAAGCAAAGTTAATGAAGGAGTAAAATTCTTCTATTGTGAAACCAAAACATATGATAAGCAATCTCTTTTGTTTTGAATTCTTGTGAGGATTAGCAAAAAGTGTTCGTTATTACCGGAGAAACCAGCCTGCTCGGCGCCATTTTAAAAGCCTCTAAGTAAATAATTTTTCGGAGGAGAAAAAGAAAAGAAGCTAAAATGTTGATAAACAATTATTGTCCACGCAGTAAACGGATTCAGCTCGTGATAAGATTAAATCAAACAAAACTTTGAGCAGAGTGGGGGAGACTTACTTTGTCCCTGCACAAGGCAGTTTGAAGTTCCCAGCACGGACAGCCGTTCTGCCTTGGGCTAGCCCCCCTTTCCTTGCAAGCACAAAAGCTGCAAAAATCGAAGAGCATTTGCCAGCAAAACAGTTTCTTCTTTCCTTCTTGCCTGAAGGATAAGAAAACCTGATAAGACGTCAGATGGAAGATCCTCTAAACAGGTACGTAGCCAGGAATTCGGAGGCAGCTGATTTTTTGCTGCCTCCACCAGCAAGCTCCTCCCAGGAAGCCAAGAATTAAGCAAATGTTTTAGAAGCATAGCTAAGTCCTTATTCTCTACTCTTCTGCCCTTCCGAAGGGGGAAAGCGATACCTCCCGCCTTGTAGCCACGTGTTCCGCTGTTTCTCTTCTCCTTCTCCTTGTCTTTCTCCAAGTCCGGGTGATTCAGGAAGTCCCACCTTCAGGATCTTGTAATAAAAATCTCGGGCTTCCCAAACAGAGTTAAGGCAATGTTTTTGGTTATCAAATGTAACTGTAATACCAAATGGCACTTCCCATCTATACTGTATCTGAGAATTTCTGAGTTCCTTAGTTAAAAAGGCATCTTCTGGCTCTTAATATTTGAGATGGTATTTCTTTGAAAACTATCAAATCCTGTCCATCAATTCGCAGCCTATTATTGTAAAACTCCTGTACTATCGCATTTCTGGATTCTCTTGTGGCAAAATATATAATTATGTCCCTCGGAAGTTGTCGCTGTTTTGCTATGCACGAATTATGGCGATAGATTTTTTGGATCTGCCAATCAAAGTTAAGTCCAGGACTTCCCACCGAGCGACTAAAAGCCTCAAAAAAGGTCTGTTTCAAATTCTCCTGCTCGTTTTCACACAATCCCCTAACTCTTATTGCAGACGCAGTCTTCTTATAATTTATCATGACAAGTTGTTTTTGTGCATTTTCAACTTCCTGTTGTAACATTTCAATTTTAGATGTCAGGTTAGAATTAGCTTCTTCCAAAAGTTCCAGTTTATCCTCCATTCCAGCAATATAATCTGTCATAACATTCATAACCTCGACCATATCCTCCTTTGTTTGAGCAATCTTGGCATCAAGTTTGTCATATAAGTCTGAAATAAGTTTCTTCATTTCCTGTCTGAACTCTTTAAGGATTTCAAAAAGAAGTTCTTTCGTTAACAAATCTCCAGTAGAGGGCGTAGAAGGCAAGGGCAGCGGCTTTGTAACAAATGCCTGAGATGTAGAAGAGCGTCTGGGCTTCGATTTCGGTGCCATGATAAAAAGGGAAGCAAACAGAGTCTCTACTCACGTTAATTTGAGATAAGGTAGTTTCAACAAACCCCTGGCAATTGATGAAAAGAAATCTTCAAGAGAACAGGGCTAATTGGTTTGTAATCCCTTAATTCTGTCCAGAAAGTTGAAGATATATCATTATAGCAAGTGCAGAAGTTATAAAATCGCCATTTTTTAAAAAAAAAGTTAAACAAAGGAGTCTTTTGTAAAATTGAAGCTGGTATTTTAAATTAAAAAAAGGAAAAGTTCACAGGTATGGTCGCTGCCTGGATTAATCTTAAATGAGTTAATTACAAAGGCTTGTTCTGAGGGGGGAGTAACTCGCCTTGAGCTGGAAAAAAAACAGCTGAGAAGATCTGGCCGGAGTAAGTGACTCAGCTTTCGTTGATTCACTCTCTTTCGTTCGCAGCCAAAAAGGAAAAAAGGCTACGAACTTCAAAGAGGACTCTAACTGGCTGGGTTCCCTCCCTACTTTTTCCTTGCCTGGAAAAAGAGATATCTAAGATCTTAAATAGATATATGAACCAGAACTCTGAGGGCAGCTTCATTAAGCTGCCAACGGCGGCAACCCCTCCCCCGGAAGCCCGCTATTTTCTGCCTTGTGATTGCTGTCTCCAGGCTGGCTCTCCTCTCCTATTATCATGGAAGGCGTCTCACAAAAACCACTGGGCGGCAGCTGGAAACTGCTGTGCAGTGTTTTGTTGTCACGTGCGTGGCCGCGCCCCCACCCCAAATTAAAAACAATATACAAAGACATTTAACAGTTGGGGACAGGAAGGAAGAAATGCTTTGTGGGCATAATCATGGGAGAAGGAAGGAAGATGAGGGCAAGAGCCAAGCCCCTCTTCTTCTTCTAACAAAGCAGCTGCAACTTGTGCAAGCTTAGGGTAGGCTTCATCGCGATGTACTCATTTCCCGCAACCACCTCCCTCTCCAATATTAAAAAGTCCCTTCAGTCCCGATGCGAGCAACCCACTCGGTGTCCCTGGCCCGCGCTAGGAAATAATAGCCCCTGAGATCCCACCATCACTTTTGGGAGAAAAATGAGGTGAGGGATAGTTCTTCCCCCCCCGCAGCAAACTTGTGGCAGCCACCCAAGCTCCCTCCCGATGTCTTCTCGCCTTCCCTCAGGAGATGGAAGTTGCTTGCAATCTCACCCTCTCGCAAGGCTCCTCCGGGGACTCTTCGCCATAGTGGCTCAACAAACTCAGGCTTTCTCCTGCTGCTGTTGCCGCTGCCGTCTGGCTCCAGCAGAATGCGGCACAGGACGGCTTGGGGACCGAGCGCGGCCAGTGCAAAATATGTCAAAGATGCTGGCCACGCCGCGTCAGTTCCCACCCCCGCCCCCATTCTTTTTGGAGGCCTGGCGTCTTGGGCAAGTCTGGGGACCTTGCAAAGGCCTTGTGAGGTCCCCAAACATGTCAAAGATGCCGGCCGCACCGCGTAAGTTCCCGCACCCCACCCCCATGCCTGCGCCCGTTCTTAAAAAAAATCGGGACTTTTTAAGAACACCGCAGGACGCGGGACAAATTGTAGAAAAGAATGCCTGTCCCGCTGAAAGCGGGACATCTGGTCACCTTATCTATCATCCCCCAGAGTCCATTTAAGCTCATGCCTCATTCTCTGGTATTCCATTCTTCTTTTGCCTTCAATCATTCCCAGCATTAGGCTCTTCTCCAGTGAGTCCTTCTAGCTGCTAGAACTTCCTTAATTCTTTTATTTCAAAGACCAGAAAAGCCATTGTAATTTGCTAAAAAGTGTACAACAAGTTAATTTCAGACTAATTAGTTACTGAACATTCTTATTCAGATACACTTGACTTGATTTCCTCAACTGTTTTAAATTATCAATATGCTGATGTATATGCTTAAAAACTGAACCCAGCTTTACAATTTGTAACAGAGTAATTATCTCACATCTAGAAGTGAAGAACAGAAGTGAAGAACAGTGAAATCCAATTGCTAGCCTCAGGCTTATAAATCGTAGCCTGAAAATAATATACCTGCTAAATGTTTGCATACTTACACATCATCATCAAAATATTATATTTATCGAACATTAGATTTGCAATATTTTTTTCCATCAATTTTCCGCTGATGTTTACCAGTTTATAATAGTTTCAGAATAAAAAGTAAATGAAAGGCAGAGCAATTAAAAGCAGCCATTCTTGCCTTTATACCCAGGGGTATGTGTGCTGCACCTTGACCTCACAACTGAACAAACTTTTATTTGCTAGGTTATGAACTCTGAAAAAGTGAGATTGATAGCAGGAATATCCACACAGCAGACACTGTCGGAGGCAGAAATGCTTGGGACCACTGGAGCCATCAGCTTTAATGAAAGCTGTTAAGATCACCTCAATCAAAATGGCTGCCCTGGGTCGACTTCTTAGGGATGTGCACAGGTGTTCTTAGCCAAAAACATAATGAAGGGTATTACATTAAGAACAAGACACAGATGTGCATTCTGCCTGAACCCGTGGTGCTGCTTATTGCCAAGTGCATCACTCTTTGAGTGTGGCCCTGGTCTGCCTATCAATATGCAGTTCCAGCTCATTGAACGTAAGCACAGCCTTCTGCTTGCAATGAGTAATAGTCAGCTATGAGAAAGAAACAAAAGGAAGGTGGGGTGTCTCACAAAGCAAAGCGAAACAATATAGACTAAGATAGAGTGATTTTTTAAAAAAAATCTAGTATCGGGTCTTATAGTATCTGCAGAGAAACCTGACCAACTTAAAATTCCCTTTATTATATTTATTCTTCATCTGCAAAGTGATGCTTGCCCAAAGAAGCTATTTTTCAGTTATCTTTGCTTTTTAATACAGACTTGTGAATAGGTTTTTTGGACCTCATGCACACCTATGGCAGTCATAAATACCTATTTTTTGGAAATCCTGCAAGTCTTTGAAATTTAGTAGCTCTTTTTTTAAATGGCAAAATTTGAAGTGAAATCTATCTTTTAGGCTTATCATTATAACGCTGTGGAAAAGCATATCTAACGCCTTTTGAAATAAATGTTTGGAAGTTTTGAAGAGACAACCTGTGATTAACCATAAAAAAGTCAATGGAACTTTGATTGACCATGCTGGCTGCCATCTTGACTTTATTTTGCCATACTCTGCAGTACACCCTGTATTTTGATTATTCATCTCTGCCACATTTGACCATATGTAAAGCAAAGGGCTTGTCTTGGGTAACACATGGTTTACAATATGCTCAACCAATTTGCATCAACTGAGTTCTTTATTTTGTTTCCTGAGAGATCAGTTGAAACCCAACTAACACTGGGTGTAACTTGATCATCATATGATCTGGTCTATCCTTATCATAGGTAGTCACGATGCAAACTGTCCTTCCTTTCTTCCTCTGCCTTCCTATTTATCATCCTGTGTCATGGACAGGTAGTAATCAATTTGCAACTTTTCATTCCATTTAGTGAACACTTGAAGTTAACAACCGCATGAAAAAAGTGACTTATGACCGTTTTACACACTTAACGACTGTTGCAGCTTCTCCATGGCCATGTGTTCAAAATTCAGGCACTTGGCAAATGGCATGTATTTATGATGGTTGAACTGTCCTGGAATCATGTGACCATCTTTAGTGACTTTCAGCAAAGCCAATGGGGAAGTCAGATTCACTTAACAATCATGTTCCTAACTTAACAACTACAGTGATTCACTTAACAATTGTGGCAAAAAAGATCGTAAAATGGAGCAAAATTCACTTAACTACTGTCTTGCTTACCAGGGGAAACTTTGGGCTCAATTGTGGTCGTACTTTGAGAAACACCTGTATTTTATATTAGAATCCTGAAAATATTGACTATTTTTATTGATAATATTTGCAAGGTGGAATTGAAGACTTTTTGGGGGGGGGGTAGCTAAAGAGCAATAAAACAAACTGTAAATAATAATCATAAAGGGAAATAGCATATGTCTTTAAAACATCTGTTTCTAACATCTGTTGCAATTGTGTATTAAGCAATTTAACAAAATAGTACGACTCGAGCTGTTGAAAAACAATTGAGTATGGAATTGAGAAATTCTATTTTTCTTGAAATTGCTAAAGTTGCTAAAAATTGTATACTTCTATTTTTTTAAAAAAAGCTTCAGATATTTTATAGGCATGTGTATAGACACACATAGAAATGCACACAGCCACACACAAAGACACAGGCACCAGATCTTTGAGATATACATGAATAATCTATGAGGCTCATAGTTAAATACACACTCATCTGTCAAAACAAAGCATGCAGCACCAAGTTATTAAAAAATTATCCGGCCAGAGTTAGCATTTTTTTTCTTTTGTTTTCCTATGAGGCATATGTGAAATTTTGAGATACATTGATCACTCCTTTCTATCAAAAGCTCTTGCATTTCAAATAACCAGTATGTCTTTTTTCCTTTTAAAATTCTTTTCAATTAACCTTTTTGCATAAATTAGTGACAATATTTCCAAATGCTGAAAATGGAATACATTAATGTGTAAAAAATTAAACATTTATTAATATTAATCCTAAAGCTCAATTACTCACAGGGTACAATTAGGACTGCCACATCTGGCTAAAAATATCTGGAGGACCAATAGGTGGCACTATCTGAAAACTGTAATCATCATATGGAGTGTTGCAATCCATTTATCTATTTTTATATGACTACCTAACATAAAGTATGACTCTGGGCAGCTAACAATACATTAAAAACTACTGAACAAGAAATAATCAAAACAAAAATAAAAAATAATACATCCAAGGCAAACCACTATAATTTTATAAACCATTATGAATATACTCATCTAATTACCCTGGTTTAATGTCCTGAGTGAAGAACCAAGTTTTCAAAGCCTTATGGAAAGTCAGGATCAGTGGTGGGTTGCAGGTGATACGTTCCAGTACAGGCGTACTGGAGCCTGGCTGGAGCACCGGGTACTGTTCCGGTACGGTGCTCCGGAGGGCCCACCTGCCCACCTTTGCTCCTTACCTGTCTTTAAAGTCTTTGGCGCTTCCTCACACGCACAGCACGTACAGCGCCTGTGCCACGCTGCTGGAGCATCACGGATGCTGGGGGAGGCGTCACTGGACAGCAAGACACATGTGCGCACTGTGCGCATCCATGTTGGAACGCCAGGCCTGTTACAACCGTACCAGTTGGAATGGGATCCGGAACCCACCACTGGTCAGGACCAACAAACATTTTGTGGCGGAGTGGGTGATGTTCAATAGGGCAGACACTATGACAAGAAGGCACACCTCTGGGTTTTGTCAATGAGCATTGCTTCATGGAAGAGACTTGTACATGCTCACACTGTTATATAATATTGGGAGAAAAACATAGGAGGCCACATAAATAACACCAATTATACCATGAAAGGCCTACAGCAGTAGTGGATTCCTACCTTTTCAGACTGGTTCGGCTGAACCATTAGTGCTGACTGCAAGCCAAGAGTGAATCGGTTCTCTGTATCCATGAAAGTGGGCTTGCCTACCTGCCCCTGGGTTATACTGATCTTTATTTCTGCTCCCAAAGCCCAGCTGATCAGGGGCGGCAGATTGAATTGCCTCCCCTCAGCTGCTATCCTTGCTCCCTTCCTTATATGCAATGTGAAAGTTCAATTTTTGCTAAATTGTGTGCACATGCGCAAAGCAAACCAGTTGTGCAGCTGATAGGAACCCACAGAGACTGGTTCAGTTAAGTAGGTAGTAACTCGTCCTGCCACGCCCCTGAACCAGTTCTATTGGCAGCGCCTATAATGCCGTCATCTTGCTTTTTGCTTCTGCGCAGTGCACCCCTGAGCAAACCAGCAGTAGCAGCAATCAGAACCCACCCTGGAACCGACCCCTGGTTTATAGGTACCTATACCACTACCTTGAATTGCACATGGAAGTATGCTGGGAGGCAAAACTACTCACTTAATAGTTACAAAGCATTACACAGGCAAACTGTGGTATATCCATAATGTGTACACCCTACACAAAATGCTGCATTTGGGATCAGCTGTAGTGTTTAAATGGTTTTTAGGGGCAGCCCATATAAAGCACATTGCAAACGTCCACATGGAAAATGGCCAAGGCATGGGTGACTGTGGACTTTCCAATTCAAAAACAGGCACATTTGGCATACAAGACTGATTTATACAAAAGATAGTTGCCACTTGCTATTTTGAGTGGAGCTGAGAATCCAAATAACTTCTGAATTGGGAGTGCTACATCTGGGAAACCTTAAAACCCACAGCTATTCAGTCTTATTAGACTTAAATTGAAGCCTGTTTATCTCCACAGCCTCAAGGCATAAAGTTAACTTTGACAGCATCATTTGATCGGACTGAGTCAGAGATTTACGGCAGTACACCATTGGTACTTAATATCATGCTGACTGATGATCTCACCAGTATGTAGAAAATAAACAGGAGTGGAGTGGAGAGAAAGCAAAGTTTGGAGATCCTGCATAAATCAGGAGTCTAGGGCTAGATCTTTACCCTCTACACATTGACTGGAATCATCTCTGGAAGCAGGAGCACAACCACAATACTACCATATCCCTCACTTCCAATTTCCAAAAGCCAGCTCAGAAAAATACTATGACCGATAGTATTGGAAGCTGCTAAGAGATTCAGGAGGACCTGCATAAACATATCTCCCTAATCCTAGTTCCATGACAGATCACCAACCAATGCAAATCAATGCTACCTCAGCAGAGGTTGTATTCAGCCGATTCGGACTGGTTTGCTCGAACCTGTAGCAGAACTCGGGGGTGAGCCTGCCCAACTGCTCCGACTCTATGCTGTCCTATTAAGCCATGTTTTTGAGGCCAGGCACGTGTATAGAAGTTTGGGTGCATGTGCGGCGAACCGGTGGTAACAAAATGTGAAACCTACTGCTGTACCTCAGAACTGTGTCCAAGTCTAAAATTCAATTGAAAAGAATCAATAAAGCCAGTTCCTCCAAAATCCTTTCTGTAACCAACCACTTTTGCATAGCCTTCCTTAAAACAAAAGGCTGGAGATGGGATGAAAATTTCCAGCACTGTTGAATCTCCTGGAGCTCTTTAGAAAACTCCAGAATCTACTAGAAGTGAGAGGACATATAGAAGTAATTTGATCCAAGGGTCTTGACATCTGCCAATTTCAGGCAGCAACTAAGGCTTTAAATCAGGGCTGTCAAACTAATGGCCATTGGCTGGATGTGTCATGTGCTGTCCCTGCCCCCACCCAGTTTAGCGAAGGGGGGGGAAGTCCCCATATCTCATGTGACACCGCCGTGAGTGATGACGTGAGTTTGACAGCCCTGCTTTAGATAAACAGAGCAACAGGGGAAAATTCCAAGCATTCTCTGAAAGCCATCTGCCTTCATCCTTCATCAGGTGTTTGGAAAAGATGAAGTTAATAAATCATGTCTCAAGTCCCTGCAAGAGAGAGTAGCATCAGCTAACCAAAAACAACCAGGGAGTGATCTGACAATAATAAGGAACAGATGTTTAACATCCTCTACTTTCAGATCATGTTTCAGCTGACCCAAGAGGAAAAAAAACCCATGATCTTCAGCATACATCAAAGGTTGAATTATTTGGGTTGGGTCCATGTTTGCCATGAACTCCTGAACTGTTCTGACAATGCCACCCTAAGGGAAATTGAAATTCTCTATCACTATCATCAGTTCAGCCATCACCAATTCAGCAAAAGGCAGTACTGACAGGGTTGTCACTGCACAGCATGGACCTACTACCATAGCAATAATCCCAACTGCTCCCTAGGTCTGAAGTTCAACCATAAAGTGTCATATCCATTTTTTTCTGGCACAGAGGCCCTAAAAGCCTTTAAGGCTTTCTAGATGACAAGTGCTACCTATTTCTTCAGCCGTTCCACCGCGGCTGGTGCCGAATGCAAAAAGCAGGATGGTGCATCTGGTGAATATCTTCAGAATCAAATAGGTTTTGTTTATATATGCCAGGTTTATCTATTATCAAATCACAGATGAGGATGGTTTTATTGCACACCAAATTGAAAGCAGTTGCTGGATCCCAGGGCCTCCTAGAATACTGTGGGTCAGTATTGAAACTGAATTCTGAGGATTGGTTGATGGGATAAAATTAAGTCACTGGGCCCCTGAATGGCCCAACCTCAGATTCCCATCACATCAACCAAAACTGTGTTGAGAGAAAAAGAAAAACACTGTATTCAACTGCAGCTAAAGATTATTTTAAACTGCTCTGGACTGGAGGAAATGGGGGGTACCATCATCATGAGAAGATAGCATAAAAATGGTTATGAGTGCATGTTGCTAGGAGGATAAGTCATATGATTGCAACCAGAAATAGAATTACAGCATCAACAAGTCCCACTGGAACTAAGCAAGAGTAACTTTGAACTAAAACTTAACAGCTGAGTAAATATGCATAAATATCCCATTAGGCTCCCTTGCAAAATCTTGTGTATGGATGTTTGGTTTATTTGTTGATTCTATATCCTGCATTCATTGTGTACAGTACAATGCTTGTCCATAATGCTCCCTCCTATTTTCTCCATCATGTATGGTAAATGACCCAGTCAGCTTCTGTGTCAAAGAGACAGATAAAGCACACAAAACTCTAGTCTAGCTTCATAACTGACACACCAAATTGGGTCTCTTAACTGTGAAGAGCAAAACACTTTGTTGCAATGCCCATTCTGAAAATATGCCTCTAAACTAAAGCTAACAGTCAGTGTTCATTATGAAGACATTTTCACAAATTCCTTGTGTGTCCAATCACACGGCCAATGAAAAATTCTATTCTATTCTATTCTATTCTATTCTATTCTATTCTATTCTATTCTATATTTTACTATAGATTAACATTATTTTCTTGCTCTGGATACAATTATGAGCTCATATACAGCATACTTGGATATTGAAATTCCTTAAAATGTTAGTGCCAAGAATGAGATACTTTCTCTCCTAAGTCCCAAAATATAAAATAGAATTAAAAAACCTATCTGCAAGATTTCATATTGTTGTTGTTGTAGAAGTCACATAAGAATATTACTACTGTAATTTCATCAATCAATCAATTAATCAATTTTATATAACTGCCCATCTCTTCAAAGGTGACTCTGGAAGGCAAACCATAATCACCACCTACAGGGTCCCTTCCAGCTCTGTTAATATGTATCTGTTATTTAGAAGTGGCTTACAACTTACTCTTATTAATAAGTATCATAAAATACAAATCGCAGGAGAGGGAAGATAAAAATGGGCACCTCAATAATGAAGCCATCTGAGCAGAGACCTGGTTGCCTGGGAGCCCCAGGCCTAACAACATAGCCAAGGCTTGAGGGCTTTTTGAAATACCAAAAGGGATGGAGATAGTTTAATTTTGGAGGAAAGACTATATTCCATAAGATGAGTGCTGTGCCAGATATCAGTGTAATCCATACAGCATTTAAAATGATTAGCCAACTTGCATCCATCAGCATACTAAACGTTACAAAATATTGCAAGATTAAGTAGGAAGAATTTTTCACATTATTTTTTGTGCAGCTTATCTGCATTCAATTTTAAATGCCATCATAAAACTATCTCAAGACAGGCCTAATACATCATGAAAAATACCACGGATGAAAGCTACTGATTTATATGCAACGATGGTGACAGCAGAAGAGAGAAAAGACAAAGTACCTGGTTTTGGCAGGTTCCTCAATTTCATGTTTTCATCAGGAATTTTGTAATGCTTTTCTACACATTATTGGGAGGATTTTGTTTGCTGAAGTTTGTAATTTATTGTGTGATGCGAAGTTATAGCTTTGAGAAGACACGGTTAATAGATTTAGCTCTGTGAAGGTGAAGCGAAGTAATTGTAGATCACAAAGATTCTAAATCCATTTAACATATTTTTCAGTATTTTCTTCTGTGATATTAAGCAGCTGTTTTTCTTTAGATGATTCCTGTGGGATAATTCAGATCTATACAGGATGAAAAAATATGGAAGAAATATCTCTAGGCTTCCCACAACACTCTGAATCACCACCTATCTGATACCTCAATTTCTTCTTTTCCAGAGCAATATATGATCATGACTAATCTGTTCACCAACAGGAAAGCAAAGTCACAGAGAAGAAAGGTACCTTAAAAATCTATTTTCCACACTTTAACCTAATGGATAATTGGCAGTAAAGGATACTAGCATCCTTAATGGGAAACCTTCTGGACTTTCAGAGGTATTCTGATCTCTATCCAACAGTTTCAATATTAGAGGATGATCAATGAAATTAACCGCCTATTATCCAACTCTTATTATCTATTATTCAACCATCAATTATCCAACTATTGAGTCTAGTGTTATCATGGAGAAAAATTCTGTTCTATTTTTGTTCATGATCATCTTCAGATATTTGAAGAGAGCTCAGTTCTCATGTCTCCCTTGATCTTCTGTTCTTGTTCAGCCTAATATCTTATTTCCTCCATAATGCCCATATCTTATGCAATTAGAAATTGTTCAATCTAAACTTTTAAGAGCAATTTTCCAAGTTCTCTACAGTGTCTCCAACACTCCATGCTATCTTGATTTAATATAGTCTTTCAGGCATTTTTGTTTGTCAGCTGTACTTTTTAAAATTATTCAAACATTTTCAATTTCGTTTTAGATATTTTGAACCTTTGAATATCCATTCTTTTGTGTTGGTTAATGACTGCAATATAGTTAAATAAGTAACTCTCCCAACACTTTCTCATTGATTTGGTTTTTATGTTTAACATTCAACAAGAAACTACTTTTCTCATATAACATGAAAAAGGGGTACATTAGTGAGAAATTGTTATTAGTATAAAAGTTACTATGTAATTTGAAATAATTTGATATTGTGTTTCTTGAAATTTAGAAAAAATGTTTCCAAAGTTTATACATACAAAGTTTATACAGTTAGTACTCCACTACTAAATAAAGTTCATTTAGTAACCATTCAAAATTACAACGGCACTGAAAAATGTGACTTATGACTGTTTTTCACAGTTACGACCTTTGCAGCATCCCCATGATCATGTGAATACAGATGCTTGGCAACTTGCTGATATTTATGACCATTCCTGTGTCCCAAGGTCATGTGATCACATTTTGCAATCTTCTGACAAAAAAAGTCAACAAAGAAGCTAGATTCACTCAACAACTAAATCTAATGTCAACTCATAAAGCATTTGCATGTCTGTTATGAGTTGCCATGGTGAGGAACGGGAGGGAGCGCATTCCATGCATACCTTCAGCTAGAGTCGGATTACAGATTACTGCAGTAGGCTTGTGAGGCGTGCACCTCGTTGGAGAATGTGATTTATGACACAGACTGAGGGGAGGGGAGAATCAGGGGCAAAGTTCAATCCTAACTTAAGTGAGGTCAGATCTCACTTAATGGGGTATTGCCTAATAAATGACTGAATTTCTCTTGAAACTTGGCTCGAGGCTCATGAATTAATTAGAGCATCTTTCAGTAACTTGACATCTAACTTATCCAGTGCAGTGATTAACTTAACAACTATGGCAAGAAAGGTTGTAAAATGGGTTAAAACTCAATTAACAATCTCACTCAACAACAAAACTTTTGGGCCCAATTGTGGTTGTAAGTCCAGGACTACCTGTACCTCACTGCTGCTGTATAATCTGTACCATTAGTAAGGACGACAAAGCTCCTTGTGCATTGGCTACAACATTTTTCTTTGTATAAGGCAATCCTGTTCTGTGTATCCTACCATTTAGCTTTAAATGAGTTTCTGTATGGACAGAGGAATTCAATCTGTGCAGGTGCTATCCTGTAGGATACACCATTGAGTTTTATGGGGTTCTGTAAAATAATGTAAGAAGACATCCCTGCCTTCAGGACAGCAGTATCTGTGCATATGACTAGCCTGATAAAAATGTGTTCTGAGGTAAATGTTCTGAGGTAAATAGACTGGAATGGGAGGGAGCCTTCAGTATCTGATCCTGTACATTGGGAAAATCTTCAGTTGACTGACACATAAGAAACAGTAGTCTAATTTTTATTATAAAAGCAAAAGAAGCCAATTCTCACTGGATTGCCTCCCCTTTTTCTACCAGATGAGTAAGATGGTCTTTCCATAATGAACAGCTTCATTTATATTAATGCTACAGGGGGAAAATGACTTAATTGTAGATCAAGATCTCATCTAATAAGCAGATTCTAAACAGCTCAAAAAGAAGGCAACTTTCTGCCAATCTGTCAAGATACAAATTAAGGAAATTACCTTAGAATATAAATTATGCTGATCAGTAATTAGGCCATGAAAATGGTATTTATAGATTTGCACTTATTTTGACTTTAACCCTAAAGCTCAACTAAGACACTTGCAGTACAGTTTGAAAATGCACCGTTAGTACTTTTATAGTCTCCATTTCATTAACACAGCATCTTCATTAAATTAAAGGTCTCTTAAAAAACACTCCATTCCCAGTCTTTACAACCAAGAGTTGTAGATGCAATTTTCTAGGTGCCTTTTTAAGTGAAATCTGTTGTCTTTGGGACTAAACCAACTGAAGCTACAATTGAAAATAGAATGTAGGTTTGGGAAAAGGAACAGGGGCTCAACACATATACCGGTACTTCTCTAATTTCTTAGGGATCTTTTGAGATTTATCTCATATCAGATAAATAAATCAGTACTTTAGTACTGATATGAGATTTATCTCATATCAGATAAATAAATCAGTACTTGGTAGAAAAACTACCAAGAGGGAAGGAAGCAGGGAAGGAAGGAAGAAGAGCAGGGGGGAAGGGAATAAAGGAAGGATGGGGAAGAGGGAAGAAAGACCGAGGAGGGAAGAAAGAAGCTTTCTGGTGCTCCATGACATCTCCCTACAAAAAAGAAACATCAATGGTGAAACTGAAGTCAGAAATCATTCCTGCTCCCACTACATTTTTGTACACCTGTGGTCATTTTGTTTCTCTATTCAAGTAAGGTAGTATTTCCAAAATGATGATCCAATGGGCACAGATTCATTCTCTCTCTCTCTCTCTCTCTCTCTCTCTCTCTCTCTCTCACACACACACACACACACACACACACACACACACACACACACCACATAATTATTTATTTATAACAAAAGTGTTGAAAACACACAAAAATTTCATTAAAGTAGAATCAAAAGTGCAACAAATGTTCAATTCCATCATTTTCAAAAGACCACTACACAAATATAAATCACATTTAGGAGAAGGCATGTTTGTGCAAATGAACAATTTACAAATATTCCACACACATATGTATAGAATTAAGAGCCTGGCTGTTCAACAATCTTGATTTTATAGAGAACATAAAACCATTTTTAGTTAAAAATGAAAAGTAGTAGTAAACACTGATTTAAATTCTTAACTGTCAATTTTTTCTGCCTACCATTACCACTAAACATTCTTCTCTGATTATAATTGCTGTAAAATTGCATGTTTTTGCCCTTCCCCTGGACAAGTAGGTTGAAATTAGTAGTTCTGTGGAGCTGCAGTTGCGTCATTAAAACATGAGTTGCGTGGGGGCGGGGAGGGAAAAGATGGGGGATTATTAACCTGTTATATATTATGGAGGTTGCCGAGGTGGTTCTTAGATGGATTGCAAATCCAATCGCGAATGCATTCTTTTCAAATTATACAGTATGTAATCAATTTAGCATGTGCTACTTGATGGAAAAATAAGCTCACAGAGGTTAATAATAATGCCAATAATGGTAATGCAACCTAACCCCCCACCACACACACACACACACACACGGTTGAATGTTGCTGAGAAGAAGATCATAGGGCATAATGACTTCCCATCTTCCTAACTGTTTATTATTTATCTCATTATTTTAAATTTTGGGTTAGATCTATTAAATCTAGTGCACCTCACTGACGGAATAATTTATAAAGACACTTAAAAGCTACAGTGCTCTACAGTGCAGTAGTAAACAAGCAGTTTATACTGAGATAAGGATTTCAGCATCTTTTCATGATATTAAAATGTACAACCCACAATAATGTGGTAATGTCTGGATCACATCAGTTAGTCAACAATTGTCAGATAAATTGTATATGTAATTTTCTTTCTTCTTATCTAGTGATTTTTTTCTCTGTTGGCAAAAATACATGTGTGACTAAACTAAAAAATGCTACATATGAAATATTATGTAAATTAAATATATCCTTAATTGTATGCTTAAATGGTAAATTAGAGATAAATTATTCCAAAAATCACTATCGATTAAAAAAAAAGATTACTACGCTATAATGTTTTGAAAGAGTTCTTTTTTTGCTTTATGTCTGCAGTAAAAATCTATCCCCTCATTTCCTTCCATTTTATAATTTAAAAATATGAAAGATGATCCAAGGATCAATGGCCCATTTGTTCCTCAAGAGATTCCTCCAGAAGGCATAATTTATGCTCTATCAAGAACAAGAGTAAAAATGCTGCTTCATTTTCTGAAAAGGAATTTCAACACAGGGCACCCACTTATAATCTGGTAAATGAATCTGCTGAATACATTGTGCACTAAATAAAGGAATTAATTGGAAACGTCCTCTGGTGAATTTGATATCTCTGGACATTTTCACATTATTAGATTTTAGATAAGGAAATCTGGTCGGTGGGGGCTATAAAGACTCCCTGAGACACAGTTGCAAATATCTCATTTCCTTTCAAAAGTTATTTCTTGTCTAGGAAACGCATAGTCTGGGGTTACCACACCTTTGAAATAGAAATTAGTTTAGGCAAGATCTTAAGTCAAGAAGTTTCCATCCTTGACAACTGAAGTAAAGAACTGTAGCTATGCGATAAAGCGAATCCAAAACTTAATCTTTTAACAGTTTCTGATAGGGCTGGGAAAAAAATACCTGATCTGATATTTTCTATGTCACTTAATCCTTTTAGGATATTTTGTAAATTTCATGGTGTTAAACAGGGATTGTGTATTCCCACCTGCTCAAGGGCTTGCAAAGCATGAAGATAGCCAAACACACTTAACAATTGGTGAATGTTTGTTTTGGGAGATCAAGACTGTGCCCTTTAAAACCCACAACCACTCAAAATGCAAAAAGGGACCCTATCAATATTTCTATCTCTCCCTCCGCCCCCCATGGTACAGAGGTAGGGAAGCTCTACAAGCCAAAAAGGGAATAGCTGGTAATTTTCTGTCCTATACTTATTGTAACAGCTTGAATTTTTTTTAAAAAAAAGGTTAATTTCATAGTGTTTCTAGCTCTGGAAACAGCCTTCATGTCACGTTTTTATTATGAATCAGGCATCCTTTAAGAAATCTTAGTTCAGGAATGAACAAATGCTTTCTCTGATAAAATACAAAACTAGCTTTAATAAAGCTAGTTAAATACACAACTTTAATAAAGCTAGATAAAATACATAACTAGAAAATAACACCATGTTATTTTCTTTTGGTGCAAGGAATGTTGTTCATGGGGAAAATAAGATAGGGAAAACATGCACAACCTAGCTTTTGGAATTCGTTCCAACACTTTTATCATTGTTTTGAATGGAATAACCAGACAGAAGGTTCAGAAGGGGGCAGTCTTCAATATTCCAAGCCACTGTCCCACTGCCTATTCTATAAGGATGTATTGGGAGAATTTGGTTCCCCCCCTCTCTGCAGCTCCTAAACCACTTTCAGTTTTAATAATTCTTTTGCTACTCACTGCCCCTACACCAGATTTGATTCCATACTGAAGACAGAAAGTCCTGAACCCCTAAAAGGTATAAGAAAAAATAAAAAAGGAATATTCAGGGCAGGGTATAAGAAAAAAGAAAGATAAAATTGATGTACGCTAACACTACAGACTACTTTCCTCGCAACCTCTTGTTGCTACTCATTATCCTAGGACATCTTAGAATTATCCCTCCAAAATTTGTACATCACTACCTCCACATATTTAGACCAACTCTATTTCCAGGCCCTGGGTGAGAGTGGGTGATGTATCTCTGAAATGATGCTTTCATTTTTAAAATTATTGTTGATGTTTTTGCCAGACATTTTATTTCTGATCATGCAGTTCTGTGTTTTCTTTAATTCTTTATACTGTAAACTATCCAGAGCCATAGTACATTACAATGGCCTATAAACCTTGTATAAACAAACAAATAAATTATTGAATCAACCAAGCACATACCTTGTTTCAAATATTACCCATGCTTGTTTAAATTGCTCATTTTTTTCTTGTTAAGGATCTGATCAGCTCTATTCAATCATTATTTTCTTGGAACTTCCTTCATATATTTCTTTTACAATTCAGTCCCTATTCATTCTCTTTACAAGTAGTTCTACCAATATTGGCCGAAAATCCAAAAGTGCTGATAGAGATAACCAAAGAGGAAATAGAATTCACACAGGAACTATTTCTTTTGGGAATTATAAATAACAAATATAATAAGAGGGTAATTTACTTAACAATACATATTATTACAGCAACAAGAATGATCTTTGCCCAAAACTGGAAAAACAGGTAAATAACACAAGAAGGGGAAATAATTAGGAAAATTCTGACTTGTGCTAAAAGGATAAATTGATGTAGGAATATAAGAATAATGACGAATCACAATATTATAAGATCTAGGATAAATTTTATCGATGGTTGGAACAAAAAAGGAAAGACCTAAAATAAGCAATGGCTAAGATTCATAGAATGGAGATTAGAATTACGTATGAAACTATAATAGTGAAAAATGTACAAGTTAAACACAAAGCAACATGGTTGGAAATATGATATTTCTATATTTGTAAATAAGGAATAGCAGGGTGGTTATAATGTATACCTTTATATCTTAGCATTTATGGCATATATTTCGCCAGGACGGTTATACTGTTTCCAATGTTTTAATTTGTGTTCAATAAAAAACTTAAAAAAACAACAAGTAGTCCTCGGGTTATGTCCATTTGTTCAGCAACCATTCAAACTCACAATGGTGCTGCCATCACATGATCAACATTTGGGTGCTTGTCAACCAGCCTCTACTTATGACTACTGCAGCATCTCATAGTCATGAGCCTGCATGAGCTGTCTCCATTTCAGCTTCCCTCCACCTACCTATCTCCCCCAATGTCTGCCTTCTGGTTGCCTTGCATAACATGACCAAAATAGAGAGGCAGCTGTATTCCACCCACACTTCCAGCTGACCCCTTCATCATCATCTTGCCTCTACCACTGGGCTTGCCTCAACCACTGCCTCTTGCGCTGCTAGTCCCATGGTGGGACTGCTGCTGATCAGTATTTTCAGCTGCCATTGGTAGTGGTGATGCTGCTGCATATGCCCCACAAGAAACGGTTTTGCGCTGGCCCGAGCCCGACCTGAACTTGCCTAGTGCCCTGGTGCAAAAGTCCCAGTGCAACTTAATGCTTGCAATTGCTTTTGCTTCTCCTGATTCTGCTATTCCCTGAGAAGAGCCACTGAGAACTGTTCTTCTGCTGGAGTTTGATGCTTCTTTAAAGGTTATCTCTCCAGACTTTGTGCTATGTGGCAGCAAGGACAGAGCATAGCAATGGCTGAAGTTCAGCTTTTGTAACCTGCTGCTTCTTGCTCTGGTCACAGGGTACTCCACTATGAAACTTTCTGTCTGCAAAGGTACCATAGAGATCTGGGTCGGTCTTCCTTCCTTCCTTCCTTCCTTCCTTCCTTCCTTCCTTCCTTCCTTCCTTCCTTCTTTCCTTCCTTCCTTCCTTCCTTCCTTCCTTCCTTTTGTAAATTTTCTACTACTTTCTGTAAAACTTGCTGAAAATAAATAATAAAATATGTTTAATCTGCTTTCATTCATTACCCATACATTTGATCTCCTTTTCTCCTGTGTGCACCATAAAAAACTCACCACACTGCATTCAGCGTACTTCTCTTGATATACACCTATTACCTAATTCCATATAATTAACTGGGAAAAATCATATTCTTTTAGGCATTTTTTAAATCATCTTTCAACGATTGTTCATTTTTTGCAACAGACTACAAATTACCCACTATTTTTCTAGTGGAATTTGCACATCATAAAAATTTCCTACCCTTAGGAAATGTTCCAAGGGACAGAAATTCAACTTCCTGGCCTACTTTTTCACTATTTATGCATAACTTGCAATTATTCAGTCCATTTTCCTTCTCATACAAACACCTTGATCTTTGATACATTAATTTACATACTATTCATTGCATTATTTAATATATCTATTATTCAGTTCAGTCATGCAGGAAATATACACACATTTATGTCCCAATCTTTAATGTCAGGGCATTCCTTATAAAACATATCCATTAATACAGTAGCAACCAAAGGGAACAGCCATGACTTTCTGCTCAGTCTTGAACCATTCACTAAATATTGCATGTATTCCCACACATGCTTTACTTTCAGTACAGATATACCGATATCTTTTAAGACCATATTTGCATAAAACAGTAATATCCATTTTCTTTCTCAATGGCCTGCAAAACTCCAGTCTATGCATTCCGTGTCAAACTTCATTTTTCAAATATTGTTTATTGTTATTTCTTGTACTCTTTAAATCTATAACAGTCTCTGGGAATATCTGTTAGGAAAAAGAAGAGAAAGGGCTGCAGCCAGTACAACATTCAATCTAGCCCACAGAAGTAAGACTACCTCAAAGTGCTGATAAAATCAGGTTTCTGTCTGTCAAATACCTTCTCATGTACTATTAACAAACTAGCCCTCTTATGGATTTCACATTTAGTTTATTTATTTAATTTCTTTATTTGTAAAATTTATTAGCCACCCATCTTGCCACAATGGTAGCTCTGGGCGGTTTCAATATTAAAGTCTTACTAGCTTTTTCTTCATACAGGAGTGAATAATAATATCATCCATACAGACTTTACACAAACATGAAATCACAACCAGTGGTGGGTTCCTACCGGTTTGGACCGGTCCAGCCGAACCGATAGTGGTTTGGCGGCCTGGGTCACTGGAACCAGCAGCAACCCAGGCCTGCCACATTCCTGAACTGGTTTCCTGGGATGTCACCATCCTTGTTTTTTAGTTCTGCGCATGCGCAGAACAATTTTAATTGCACTGCGCATGCATGCGCAGCACACATCAGGATTGTGCACAAGATGTACGAGTAAACCAGCAGTAGTGCCTGCCAAAACCCACCCCTGGTCACCACTGTCCAATAAGCAAACAACATTAATATTGTCAGATTTCTCCAATTACTATGCAAGCTTCTTCACAAGTTTTATCATTTGTTTTCATTATTCTTCTCCTTGAAACATTTACAGCATTAATCTCAATTCTACTTTTTCACTTATTGTGGCTGATTGCACAGCCAGCCAGATACTTGGATTGCTTTTGCTGTTTTTATCCACCTATAATGTCCTTCCCTGGGAAAGGGATAGGTTGTTCTTTGAAGTATAATCACAGGATGTAAGATGTTCCAAGTAAAGCTGACTTTTGCAATCGACTGATGGTGATTTTATTAATGCTGATGGTGTTCAAGTGTTGCTCCAGATGTTTTGGGATTGCACTCAAGGTACCTATTACTAATACTATTACCTTTGCTTCTTTTCAGATATCATCTTCTCATTGAATTTGATTTGTAATAGCAGATCATTATTTTTTACTTTTCAGATTTTGTATATTTGCAATGGGTCAACAATTTTCTTCCAGTAATCCTGAAGCTGCTGACCCTGGTTATTCAACAGTCAACAATCCTGTGTCCTGTACCCCATATGTCACCGATACCTAAGCATTGTCCTTGTTAACGAGGTTGTGTAAATTACATCTCACCATATTTATCTCACTTCTCTGATGAAACTTGATTAAACCTCTGGCATTGCTCTCATTCTCTTTGGAGCATGCATGCCCCACAACTGTCAAGATAGTGCTTTACTGGAGGATGATGATGATGATGATGATTATTATTATTATTGTTGTTGTTGTTGTTGTTGTACAATTGTATCACAGTGGCCAGTTGTTTCGCCGGATTTGGCATTGGTTACTAGTCGAGCCCCACCCAGGGGCCTAGGACGTCGTAACGTATTTTCGTAATATGCGTGCAAATCCAAGCAGTGCGGCTTTTTGCATTTGACTGATGGTGATTTTGTCAATTTTTAACTGTTTTAAATGTAATTCCAGTGCTTTTGGAATAGCACCCAGTGTGCCAATTACCACTGGAATTACCACTGCTGGTTTGTGCCATAGTCGTTGAATTTCGATTTTTAAGTCCTGGTATCTTGCGATTTTTTCATGTTCCTTCTCGGCGACCCTGCTATCACCTGGTATTGCGATGTCTATGATTGTGACCTTATTTTTCTCAACCAGTGTGATGTCTGGTGTATTATGCGCCAGTATTTTGTCGGTTTGTATACGGAAATCCCACAAGATCTTGACCATCTGATTTTCGGTGACTTTTTCAGGCTGATGTTCCCACCAGTTTGTTGCTGTTTTAATATTATAATTTTTGCACAAATTCCAATGGATCATTTGTGCTACTGAATTGTGCCGCAATTTATAATCAGTCTGCGCGATTTTTTTACAGCAGCTGAGTATGTGATCAACAGTTTCATCAGCTTCTTTGCAAAGTCTGCATTTGGCATCATCAGAGGATTTTTCGATTTTGGCCTTAATGGCATTTGTGCGGATAGCTTGTTCTTGCGCAGCCAGGATTAGTGACTCTGTTTCTTTCTTTAATGTACCTGTTTTTAACCATAACCAAGTTTGTTCACTGTCCACTTTATCTTTTATTTTTTCCAGAAATTGACCATGCAGTGCTTTGTTCTGCCAACTCTCCATTCTTGATTTTATCACATCTTTTCTGTATTCTTGTTTTGTCTGTTGGGCCTTCAGTAGATTTTTGTTCTTTACTTCGATTAATAGATGTTCTTGAGTGTCTTTTAAATAATCAGCCAGTGCATGTTTTTCTTCTTCAACTGTTTGCTTCACTTGTAATAATCCTCTGCCACCTGATTTTCGGGGCAGATATAGTCTATCAGTATCACCACATGGGTGTAAACTGTAGTGCATTGTCATTAGTTTCCTGGTTTTTCGGTCCAAAAGGTCCAAATCAGCTTGTGTCCAGTTAACTATGCCAGCTGTGTATCTTATAACTGGTATTGCCCAGGTATTTATGGCCTTGATTGTATTTCCACCATTTAATTTAGATTTCAAAATTTTCCTAACTCTGTTGTGTTGGTGTACTCTCGCCTGACAATAGTTTTTACTTCTCCATGCTTGATGTTATCCAACTGCAGAATGCCTAAGTATTTGTAGGCTTCATTTTCTTTGCATTTAATTAGTTGGCCATTGGGCATTTCAATTCCCTCAGATGCAGTGATTTTGCCCCTTTTTATGGATACAGTGGCGCATTTTTCCATGCCAAACTGCATTGAAATATCGGTGCTGAATACTCGGACTGTATTTGTCAATGACTGGATTTCTATTTCTGATTTTCCATAGAGTTTCAAATCATCCATATATAGTAAATGCGAAATTTTTTCAGCTTTTTTGGCTGTTTGGTAGCCTAATTTCATTTTTTTTAAGATTACTGATAGTGGGATCATTGCGATGATGAAGAGAAGAGGTGAAAGTGAATCACCCTGGAAAATTCCTCGCTTGATATTAACCATTCCGTAGCTCTCATTCCCTACTGCCAACTCAGTTCTCCATTGTTTCATTGCCTTTTCAGTAAAGGATGTAATATTTTTGCTAATGCCAGTTGTTTCTAAGCATTTTATGATCCAACTATGTGGCAGTGAGTCAAATGCCTTTTTGTAATCAATCCAGACCATTATTATTATTATTATTATTATTATTATTATTATTATTATTTCTCTATAAATATCTAAAATAACATTTCTAATCTCCCCTTACTTCCCAGTTCCACCCCAAAGTAATTTTATTTCTTACGTTTTAATTCCTTTCCCCTCTTCTAGAGATTTCCATTTTAGTGGTTTTCATTCATGTCCACATTTTTCTTCCCGGCAAAATCATTCTCCATTTTCTGTTTTACTCTCTTTGCTTTGATTACACTCTTGGAAAACTTCATTTACTCTCTCCATTGGTCTCTTTGTTCCTCCTGGATCTTTTTTTTTGCAAAATAGGAAGAGTCCCCAATGAGAGGCTTACAATCTAGACCACTTGTAACAATCCTACATAAGATGCTCTGTTGCTAACTCGCTGCTGAATTAATGCTCCAGCTCTGCTAATGACTTCACCTTAATTCTCCTCTAGTGAAGAGCAGGAAAGCTGCTACCATTGCCGCTCAACCAGATTGCTGGCAATAGCAGGAAGAGGACAGCAGAGACTACAAAGGGGCATGCATAAGCGCACAAGCATGCCTAACGTCCATGTTCTACTGCCCCCATTTATTTCTACCCATTTCTTGTATTCTTATTCATGTTTATTCTTATTCCTCTTATCTTGTACATGAGTGACAAACTAAATAACTAAATAACTAACTGAATAACTAACTAACTAACTAAATAAATAAATAAATAAAGCAATCAAATGTTTTTCTTTTTCTTCCCCCATCCCAGCTAGACCTTCTTTAACCTGAAACTTGGGACACATAAGCAGAGCCCATGGTTGCTAACATTGGGCAGCTTGGATCATCTTCTAGATGTCTTTTCTGTCCTACCTCAGGGATTTAACTTAGCTTGGTTGGGAGAAGATAGATCCAGAAAAAAGAATGGGGAGCAATATTTTCTGGCATGATTTCTCTTCCACAGAGAGCCTACAGAGGAAAAGGGGACAGATGCGTGTGCATTGGTCTTCGAGATAGGGTGGGAGTTCTTCATGGATAGAACTTCATGCAGTTCTGTCAGACCACCTAAAATATTCCCCCTCCCAATTATCCTATGATCATCCAATGAATTATGACCCACAGTTTGCAAACTGAATTAAGCATAAATATTTACTGACGTTTTATTCTATATTTATTTATTGAATGTATACAGCCTCCCATCTCATTGTTGTGACACTGTATGGCTTACAAAGTAAGAAATAAAAAAACAATAAAAATCATCATAAAAATCAAGAGAGACAACTCTTAAAACCATATGGGGAGGGATACACTTAAAAAGAAAGATCAAGAGACTTAAAGAAAGCTTAGTATAAATTAGGACAAAGCCTGACAGTTTGGGAATGCTGCCAAGCTTTACTTAAATCAGTGTTACGCACTGCTTTAATACTATTTTGCAAGTCCAGTCATGTGCATACATACTTTTAAGAGAAGGATTTATTCATTTGGGTGGGAGCTTTTTCCTTCAACTTCAGTCATCCAGTGACCACACCTGTTGTTATAGTTGCATCTTGATTATATTACTAAGATATAATTGTGATGACTAAAAAGAAGTATTCCTTAAGTACACAGAGAATATGACTGAAAAAGGCAGGATTAACCAAAACATCTGCTTTTCTTCATGAAGGGCAAGATGGGCAACTGATCTAAACATATTTAGTGACAACAATTCAAAACATTTATTTTACATGAACAACTCATAGGCCAGTCCAATAATAGTAGTGACTCATAATGCCACTACTTACAGTTGCAATTTAATCTTGAAAATGTTCTATTTCCCCCTATGATCTCCTATATCCCGAGGCTGAAGTATGTACAAAACTAAGTAGCCTGAAGGTTGACATATATAATGAGTAGAAGACTTTTCCTTCTTGAGACATTGGAAAATAGAGTTCAGGTCCACAGTTATCACCCTTGCCAATTCAGAATATGGGGTTAATCCACATGCTTTGTTTTCTCTAATAATATCGGCAATAATTTTCAAGCATAAGCTCACTCTGTCCTGTTTCTGTTTTGGTCTAACATGTATTTTAGAGGTTCATACATGCAATGACATGCATTATTCTATAAACAAAATTATATCCATTTTACACACACGAAAACACACACACACACACACACACACACACTATCTATCTATCTATCTATCTATCTATCTATCTATCTATCTATCTATCTATCTATCTATCTATCTATCTATCATCACAGTTGTATTGCTGCCCATCTCACTGAACAATACTCTGGGCGGTGTACAACTAGCAACAGTTAAAATAATATCATAACCAATAAGGCAATTAAAACAAATAAAACTCACTGTATTTACTAATTTGTTTCTAATTGCAGAAACAATTACATTGGCAGAACTGATAGATGTTTGGCTTTCAGAATGAAGGACCATTTCCCAAAATGGGTCCAGACAGCTTTGAGTAATCCAACAATAACAGCAAATAATGGCCACAAAATGCCTTCTTCGGCCATTGCGAGACATTTATTAGCTAGGAGTAACCAAGTTGATCCAAACACTGCGTTCAAAGTTTTATTGTGCCACGGGAACTCTCACTTTCTGCAGTTTGACAAAGCAGTTGCCATCAATCGATTGAAGCCTCCACTATGCATGCAGAAATACTTGTGTGTCAACCTACACCTCCTGTGGGCGTGAGGTTTGCCACTGGTTATTCCCTGCACACATCACATGCTTAATTAACGTTCTTGTTAGATCTGATATTTTATGCCAATTTTCAACCACATTATTGCAAGTTTGGTACTGATAAGTCAATATGAAATACTTGCATATACTGCTGTTCGTCTTTTAATTGTACTGTTTAAAACAAATAAACATAAATAAAAAGCAAGATTGCAAGAGTTAAACCACTATCTAGGTGCAAAACAGCCCTCTTGCATGCTCTCTATGGGATCTCCAAATTTGCTAGAAAAAAACATGTTCTAAGACCTTTCTGGAAAGCTAGGGGGGATGGGCTGACCTCACCTCAGTCTGTATCTGTGTTTTTGTGTGGGTATGCAGGTAGTCCTTGAATTACAACCATGGTTTGAAGTTACAACGGCACTGAAAAAAGTGACAAAGCTGTTTTTCACACTTATGACCATTGCAACATCCTTATAGTCATGTGATTAAAATCCAGAAGCTTGGCAACTGGCCTTTATTTATGATAGTTGCAGTATTCTGGGATCATGTGATGACTTTTTGCCACCTTCTGAAAAAATCAATGGGGAAGCCAGAGTCACTTATCAATGATGCTACTAAGTTGATGACTATGGTGATTCATTTAGCAACTCTGGCAGGAAAGTTCATAAAATGGAGCAAAACTTACTTAACAACTGTTGTGCTTAGCAACAGAAATTTTGGGCTCAATTGTGGTCATAAGTCAAGGCCTACCAATAATGATTTTCCAGAGGGCAGGAGCCACTGCCAAAAAGGCACATCTTCTGGGAAATGTGAAACCTGGAGTATAATTGAGTAACTATTCTGTTCGGATTGAAGCTATTTCCATTGTCACATAAACAAACCTCTTTGCTCTTTCCTTCCTGTTTCAGTAGTATTTCTGAACTGAATGGAAGGCTTGAGGAACTGCTTCCTTATAAGTATAGCCCGAGGACTTTGTATCCATGCTTACTTGTATATTAGGTCGAAATTTTAATATTTCAGGTTGTTCAGGATACTATTGCCATAACTGGATATTTTTAAAAAGCGTTTGATTTTTTTAAAAATTAAGCAACATCAAATAGCATACAAATGGGGTGAAAACATAAAACCATCTAAAATTAGCATGCTTCAAAGCCTTATGACAGAAAATAAAAACAGAGCCTGACCATGCAAGTCAGTCAAGCCAAGATGAGGTGTTGACACCAAACGTTTGGTACCAGCTGTAACTGAATTGAGAAGGAATTTTCCAGTCTGGACACCTGGAACCCAGAGTTCCATTTCTGGGTTTGCCAAATAGTGAATGAAGCATCATTAAGCAGAAAAGATTCGCCATTTTTTGCTTTTCATTTATGCTTAACAAGATAATGAATCTGTACAATTTTGTCTTAGAAGTATTTTACCCAGCTTTCAGGTGTTGCTTTAAAACCTCATAGGTTCCAGTAGTATTTAATCTTCTGTAAGCAGGTGAACAAAAATACTTTGAGGTGTAAGATCTTAATCTTTCATAGTTTATAAATGGCAATCGTTGCAGTACAATAAAGAGCTAATAGATTGGCTTCTGTCAGTGCCAAACAAGAGATTCATAAGAGAGCTTATTTAATGCACTTGTCGATTTAAGTCTGCTGGCATCATGCTCTCTTTTAAACCAATTATAAGCCAAACATAATAGGGAAAGGCAGGAGGAATGAATTTAAGGCTCACATAATCTCACTTGATCATTGCTGAGCTTGCTCCTACTAAAGGTTTAGTGTCAGACGCCACATCAACAGTACATAAGCCAACTGTAATCATGTTGACTATGCTGAGGCTTCTCTCTTTGAATTGTGGGAAGTTGAGCAGTTTCTTGGAGGCTTAGGCATGTTTCATGGCACTAGTTTGCGCACTCATGTTGTGCAACAATTGCAACCTTTCCTAGATTGTGAGACTCTGTGCTTAGTCATTCATGTCGTAGTCATCTCTATTTTGGATTACTGCAATGTCCTCTGCATGGGGCTACTCTTGAAGAGTATTCAGAACCTAAACTGGTGCAGAATGCAGCAGCATGGGAAGTTCTGGTGGCCCCTAGGATGGTGCATGTAACACTGCTGGTAGGGGAGCTGCATTAGTTGCCAGTTTAATTCCAGCTCCAATTCAAAGTGTTGGTAATCACCTTTCATGGCATGGAGCCAGGTTATCTGAGCAACCATTGTTCCAGTGTGATTGGCCACCCCATTCACTCCAGCAGAAGAGGCATCTTGCAGACTCCAATGGCTAGGGGGTTTAGAGGAAGAGACTTCTCTTCTGTAGCCCCACCCTCTGGAACATCTTGTTGCCAGAGGCAAGATCTGCCTCCATTCTTCTGACCTTCTAGAAGGTCAGAAGAATGGTATCCTTCTGCAGCGGTTGCGAGAGGTGGGAGTGGGAGGCACCGTTCTTCGGTGGTTCTCCTCCTACTTCTTGGACAGGTCACAGTCGGTGTTGGTTGGAGGGCAGAGGTCGACCCCTAGGCCCCTCAAGTATGGGGTGCCGCAGGGTTCGGTCCTGTCCCCTCCTATTTAACATCTACATGAAGCCACTGGGTGAGATCATTCGGCAGCACAGGATAAAATACCACCAATATGCGGACGATACACAGCTGTATCTGTCCGCCCCGTGCCAACTCAGTGAAGCAGTTGACGTGATGTGTCAGTGCCTGGAGGCTGTTAGGGTCTGGATGGGTGTGAACAAGCTTGCACTCAATCCCGACAAGACCGAGTGGCTTGTGTTTTTCCCTCCCAAAAATTGGCCTTGTATTCCATCTCTCAGGCTGGGGGGTGAAATTATACGCCCCTCAGACAGGGTTCGCAATTTGAGAATCCTCCTGGACCCACAGCTGACCTTAGAACACCATTTGTCAGCTGTGACTAGGGGGACATTTGCCCAGGTCCGCCTGGTGCACCAATTGCATCCATACTTGAACCGGGAGGCACTCAGAATGGTCACTCATGCCCTTGTGACCTCAAGACTGGACTATTGTAATGTGCTCTACATGGGGCAGCCCTTGAAGAGCATTCGGAGACTTCAGCTTGTCCAGAATGTGGCCGCGCGAGCGATTGTGGGTGCACCTCAGTACACCCACGTCACACCTATCCTCCACGAGCTGCACTGGCTGCCTATTAGACTCCAGATACGTTTCAAGGTGCTAGTCGTTACTTTTAAAGCCCTACATGGTATCGGACCTGGGTACTTGAGAGACCGCCTCCTGCCAAGTACCTCCCTGCGACCAATTAGATCCCACAGATTAGGCCTCCTCCAGATTCCATCAGCTAGCCAGTGTCGACTGTCGACCCCCCCGGGGGAGGGCCTTCTCTGTGGCTGCTCCAGCCCTCTGGAACGATCTCCACGTGGAGATTCGGACCCTCACCACCCTTCAGGCTTTCCGCAAAGCCGTTAAGACCTGGCTGTTCCGGCAGGCCTGGGGCTGATGAGTTCCCAGCCCCACTCGAATTGTTGTGGCTGTTGAGGAGTTTTAATCTGTTTTTCTGTAATTGTTTTGTCTTGTTTGTTTTTTGTATTACCCCCTCCCCTATGAGTTTGTTAGCCGCCCTGAGTCCCCCCGGGGAATAGGGCGGCATACAAGTTTAATAAACCATAAACCATAAACCAAACCAAACCTTAAAAACCTAATTGTGCTGATTGGCCTGGGGACATGATGGGGTTGTACTATGCGGGAGGTGATTGGTTGAACAAGAAACAAAAGCCCACCTCTGCCCTGTCCATCTCCTTGGTTTGTTAACTTTTATTTAATTGTTCATTTTAATGTTTTCATATTTATGCTTTGATGGCACAGTAAATAGCCCAGAGTCACTTTCGATAGTGAGATGGGCAGCATATAAAAATAAATACATAAACAAAGAAACGAATTTTTAGTATTCATAATCTTCAACCACTTTATTTCCTAAAAACAATTTATTACAGATTGCTCAAAGTTCAAAAACATTACAATCAAAATCCAAGGTTTTTGTTGGTTTGATATGAGAGCTGAGGAAACTTTGAGTCACATTCAAAATAGATTTTTGAATGAAAAGATATTTTACATATTTATAACTGCTGATGGGCTAAGACCACAATACACCATCTAAATTACTTATTTGAAAAGAGAAGGAGAGAAAGCAAGATCATTTGAAACATTTCAGAGCGCAGTTTTCTGCTGAATCTGCAAGATATAATACTATGGTTTAGAGTCTAGTAGAAAGTTGAAATTTTAAGTTCAGCTGGATGTTTGCAAACATTGCATTTTTGTTGTATTTCCAACTGGGTCAGTTGCTTTTCATTCGCACTAAAGAAGAACTTATTACTTTCCTTTCACTTTTCGTAAAATTTAGTGATATCTATAATAGTGCTAGAAGCATTTGTTGCCTTCTGATTCTAGGAATAGCAGAGCCATCCTGGTCTGCTTAATAGGCTTTAAAATCAATCTTAAACAGCCCCATTAGGATTCAGGCAAATCTAATATCACCCCAGCAAGTGCAATAATTTAAGAGGAAATTATTTTCCTTCATAGCAACTTTTGGTCAAACTTAAAGAGACAGTTATGCTGAAGAGAAGGAAGACTTAGCCTGCAAACTTGCACTTTTTTTAAAAAAAAATTCACCCAGGAAATATTATTTACAACAATGCCACCTTCCTTTGAATTCTAAGTGACATATAGCCTAATGAATACAGTCTTTCAAATAATTTGATCCATTGAGAAAGTTCAAGTACCCGAATAGAAAATATTAGACATAGGAAAAATGCTATCTTCAGAAAGATGTTTGTATATAAGGCCCAGAATGCCACAAAGTTCTTTAATATCCCTATTTATTCATTAATTTATTCATTATTTTATTATTTTATTTATTAAATTTATTTGCCACCTATTTCATTTTGAGTGACTCTGGGTGGCTTACAGTATGAAAACTTCAAAATCATCACGTATAAATATTCACCCAATAAAATGGCAATACAAAAAAAAATCTTTAACATGAGATGGAGAAGGAAGGAGCTGGATACACGGGGGGGGGGGAGGTGGGATTAGCTCTTACTTAATCAGTCAATTCCAGCGAGAAGCTCCTCTACTGGGGTCTCAAACCATATGGTAGAACCAGGTCTTATGGAAAGTCAGGAGAGTGGAAACCAATCTCACCTGAAGGCATAAGATGTTCCAAAGAGCAGGAACCTTGGCAGAGAAGGATCTTCTCCTGGAATCCCCCAGCAGTATGCCCCCTCTTTTGATGTTCAAGGAACTAAACATCAATGATAAATCATCCTGTTGAAATGTGTGATACAGGTAAAGGTTCCCCCGCAAATGCGTGCTAATCGTTTCCGGCTCTAGGGGGTGGTGCTCAAGCCGAAGAGTCAGCGCTGTCCGAAGGTCTCCGTGTCATGTGGCTGGCATGACTAAATGCCAAAGATGCACGGAGAGCTGTTACCTTCCCACCAAAGTGGTCCCTATTTTTCTACTTACATTTTTCCATGCTTTCGAACTGCTAGGTTGGCAGAAGCTGGGACAAGTAAGGGGGGGCTCACTCCACGATGTGGCACTAGGGATTTGAACCACTGAAATGCCAACTTCTGATCAACAAGCTCCATGTCTTAGCCACTGAGCCACTGCATTCCTCAAAATGTGTGGTACCAGAATGCAAACATGGCCCAGAGACTCCTAATAAGCTTTGTGATTTCAGAAATATTACCCAAGTCTTATCTGACAGTCTAACACTAACTATACCAGATATTAATATTATACTTGAAGCACAATTTTTGTTACAATGATATTACTTATGATGATATGCTTTCTCATGCCTGCCTCATTACTGCTGATGGTAGGTAAAAAGCAGAGCTTTGGCAGGTAATTTTTTTTTTTTAATAGCGTGGTCACAGACGATTTACACTGGAAGCCCTATTCTAGAGATGGCGAACATTTTTCTGCTTGGGTGCCAAAAGGGTGCATGTGCACGCAATACTAATGCACGTGCGTGTCCATACCCATAATGCAATGCCCTCCCCCTGCATGCGCGCAGGCCTCACTAAAGCCACCGGAATTCTGGTAGGCCTGTTGGGCTGTTTTTCACCATCCCCAGTCTTCAGGAAAGCCTCCTCAAGCCTGGGGAGGGCAAAAGCAGCCTCTCCCACCTTCCAGGACGCTGAAAATTAGCTGGCCAGCATGCACATGTGCACTGGAGCTGACATAGGCCAATGCCTCGTGTGCCCTCAGATATGGCTCCGCGTGCCACTCTTGGCACACATGCCATAAGTTCGCCATCATGCCCCTATTCTGTGGAGTTTCACTAGCAGTGGGCACTGCATTTGACAAAGATTACATGTGAGGTTCTAGCAATGGCTCCTACAGCATATGATCACCATTTGGCAGCATCTTCAAAGGGACCCTGATATAAAATACATTGTAGTACAGGTAGCCCTTGATTTACAGCAGTTCATTCAGTGACCGTTCAAAGTCAAAATGGCACTGAAAAATGTGGCTTATGACCATTTTTCACACTTACAACCGTTGCAGCATCCCCATGGTCATATGCTCAAAGTTCAGGTGCTTGGCAACTGGTTCATATTTACGACGGTTGCAGTATCCTGGGGTCACATCATCCCCTTTTGCAACTTTTTGACAAGCAAAGTCAACGGGGAATCCAGGTTCACTTAACAACTATGTTACTAACTTAACAAATGTAGCAAGGAAAGTCATAAAATGTGGCAAACTCACTTAACAAATGTTTTGCTTAGCAACATAAATTTTGGGCTCAATTGTGATCGCAACTCAAGGACTACCTGTAGTCTAGTTTGGATACAAGTCGAACATGAACAAGCTAGATCCTGAATGGGATCTATATACAAAAGTCCAGAGAAAAAGAATAATCTCTAATATACTAATATGCAAACCCTTTTACTTTTTTTGGATTCAACATTAATCAAATTATTTATTCAAAATTATTAAATACTTGCCTTGTTTCTTACATCAATTTTCAGGATTTATTCCAATAGACAAGAACCTAACAATCATATATGCCCTGAAGAATAGAATGTGGAACAAAGTGTCATCTGACAATTATGCCATTTGGAATAAATTTAGAGACAACAACTCTGTCATTCACCATCTTACATATCTCCAATTTGAGAAAACACATTTCATATAACTGCAGCAGCTGTTACTATTTGGATCTGAGAATAGTAATAAACCATATGGTATGGCAAAATGCCCCTATGCAAATTCTTACATGGACAAATATTATTATTGCAGAGGATAAACAGATCGCTATGTTGACTTCTCTCTGGGGATGTATGGCGTTTTCAACCTAATTTTTTAAATATTGTCTGCTTTTCAGTGAACCAAATTGTCTGAAAAGGATGCATTTAGATATCTAATCATATTAACTTTTCAAATTATAGGCCTGGGATTTAAACAGAGTTTTAGCATCACTGGACTAAGAATTCATCATTAAGTATCAGCAACAGACACAAGACAGGGAAACTGTAAGCAAATTAAAAGACTGTGCCAGAGATTCTAGTACAAGATTATATTAAGGGCATAGGTTAAATATATTTATTTTACATAATGATTTATATTTTTCTCTTTAGTGTCTAATGCTCCATTCAGGCTAGTTAACAATAATTAAAGCCAACTATTAAATATGTCAGCTTTTCATTAAGCAATGATAAAGAAGCATTACATAGGTGCTCGTTATCTATTGAGTAAAATAATCTTGCCAAACCCAGAAAAGTTTATTTATCACATCTGGTGAAACATAATAAAAGGAGGAGTTAATCAAGCCTCACAGGGCAAAGAGTTCCTCAGAGTACAATCACCGAAAAGGTCCTTCTTGTATCCTCATCAATCAAGCTTTTACCACAACAGCATGTATGTATGTATGTATGTATGTATGTATGTATGTATGTATGTATGTATGTATATAGGTATATATGTATATAGGGATAGATAGATAGATAGATAGATAGATAGATAGATAGATAGATAGATAGATAGATAGATAGATAGATAGATAGATAGATAGATGGATGGATGGAGAGAGAGAGAGAGAGAGAGAGAGAGAGAGAGAGGGAAATAGATAGATAGATAGATAGCAGGGAAGTTATCCTTAAGTTGTGAAGTGTGGGAAGCTGAGTATGGGTCAGGATGACAAAAAGAGAGATGAGTCAATTGCCATGGGATTAATGTGCATGTAAGTATACTGAGTATTCACTGGCCAAATGTAAGTATGAATATTATTGCTGTTAATGTTCACGCTTTTCTTTAGACAACTATCACATAATTAGACTTCAGAAAAGGCATCTGCCTCTCTCTCTGCCCAACTCACCTCACAGGTTGATGTTGTAGGGGGGCGAGAAGGTGTATTGCCTGTTGCCACCTTGAGTTATTTGTAAAAAATATTAAAGGCGGGATACAAACAAACAAACTAGGCAGCAACATTTTCAGGAAACTTTTGTGAAACCAGATTGGACCAAGAACAAAGCAGGCTTCCAAAATAGAACAGAACTAAAGACACTTGAACAGCAAGACCAAACAAACCCTCTTTTGATAGAAAAGGGAAGGAGTTAATAAAGATTTTCTCCAGGACCTTTCTTACTGGAAGGTCTGTACCTACTGCATCATTTTGCAGATTAATTGCTGATTGCATAAAATATGATGGCAAATTAGTAGCCTAAGATTGTGAAACTGTGCCTGGGAGTTTTATGAGGTCAATTATATCATTAGTCAGGTGTGGGACCGAACCCGGCTAGCTCTAGCATAAGAGAAGGTTGGGGGAGCTCTCAGGCTTTTTCTTCAGTGTTCTAGCCATATCCTCAGAGAGTACTGTCTGCAACATCAGCATTAATAACCAAAATAAAAGGGGCTATCTTCATGCATGAAGAGCAAAACAAACATGCAATTTTACAAGGAAAATTTATTTTAAGTGCAAGTTCTTGTTTAAATTATTTTAGCAAAGCACCCCAAATTCCAAAACTATTATATGAATATCAAATCTTCATTTCAGTTCCTAAGTGGCACATGTTTACTATGAGAGCAAAAATTTTTTTTTGTAATCTGGCTCCCTTCCCTCTTCCTCCCAAAAAATATCATGTTTAGTAGCTTAACATTTGCAGTAATTAATTTGTAATTTTAATAGATTTGTATGCCGCCCAATCCCGAAGGACTCCGGGCGGCTTACATAAAAGCAATTAAAATATTAAAAAGATTAAAAACACAAAACAATACAGTTTAAAACAGAAAAAAACACAACATGCACTCAGTTATAATGGGGCTGAAGTTCAGTCAAGCTCAACAGCCCCAGGCCTGCCGAAACAGCCAGGTCTTAACAGACTTACGGAAGGCCAGGAGAGTGGGGAGGGTCCAGATCTCAGGGGGTAGCTCGTTCCAGAGGGCCAGGGCAGCAACAGAGAAGGCTCTCCCCTGGGGAACCGCCAGATGGCATTGTGTGGCTGACGGTACCCGGAGAAGGCCCGTCCTGTGCGATCTTATTGGATGCTGGGAGGTATGTTGCAGGAGGCGGTCCTGGAGATATCCAGGTCCTAGGTCATGTAGGGCTTTATAGGTAATGACCAGCACCTTGAAGCATGTCCGGAGACCGATGGGAAGCCAGTGCAGCTCACGGAGGATAGGTGTAACATGGGTGTACCTAGGTACACCCAGTATCGCTCACGCAGCTGCATTCTGGACCAGTTGTAGTCTCCGAACACTCTTCAGGGGCAGCCATATCTATCAGGAGTAAACAAGAGAGCAATTGTGGAAGAACATGCCATTACCACTTTTTCTCTTTCTTCAGTCATCTTTTTTCCTAAATGTCAAGAAATACCTTGGTGGAAAATTAATTCTGTAATGCATATAAGGGATGCATATGATATATTTCCTTATAATTTATTATTGATGTTAATTAAAGGGAAAAGGGGAGAGTCCTTTGAACTACTGTTGGACTGACTCTTGGCTAAATATTTACTAGAAACATGTACTTTCTGTAAAGGTTTTTCTGAACCATGGTATAGAAATTACTAATTGTGAGACAAATATATCAAAATATGACTGTCGACCCTGAGGATAACATATGTGTAGCCATATTTTATTGTAGCCTTTGTCTATTCTTTTCTTAGCTTTCTTTAGGTTTCTGTAAAGGGGTAAAATGTTATGTCAAGTTCGCCGCATTCAGGTGGTGGTGGTTGTAGAGATAAGGGGGGAATGTTAGGTCTGGGTAGCATACCTTCCCGAGGGAAAAGAGAAGGTCCTTTCAGCTGGAGGAAAGTGAAGTTTTGGAGTCATCATACTAATGAACTGAGAACGGACTGGAGAATGTGACAGGGGGGGGGGGAGTTTCAAACTTTTGCTTTTTACTAAGTGTAATTCCAGAATCTGGCCAGAGTTGGAATTACACTAAGACCAGGCCAATTTGATATATTCCTAATAAAAAGACTTTAAAGAAAAATTGATGCCTTGGACTTTTATTCTGGGGACATATTACTTGGAACCTTGACAATGACCTCTCCTCCATATGATCATATAAAGAGCCTGCAAAATACCGTATTTTTTTAGAGTATAAGACTCACCGGAGTATAAGACGCAGCAAGGTTTTGAAGAGGAAAATTTAAAAAAAAGTTTTTGCACTCTGCAAACCTCCCAAAAATGGCCTATTTTTTGCAAAAACAGGCCCATTTTTTTTAAAAAGGGCATCAATAGCCCTTAGGAGGCTTATAGAGTGCTGCTGGGGGTTGGGGAGCAAAAATGGGCAGTTTTTTGCTAATTTCTGCCCTCCCCAGCCCACAGGAGCTCTCTGAAAGCCTTCTAAAAGCTATGCACAGCCATTTTGGTGAAGGGGGCGGAGTTTCAGGAGGCAAAAAATGCTGTATTCAGTGTATAAGATGCACCCAGATTTTTTTGAGGGGAAAAGGTGCTTCTTATACTCCCAAAAATACGGTATGCAGGATAAAAATTGTTTGAGACAACAATATACAGTCAGAGGTTAACCATTTTTTATGTGGTACCCATAAGACACCACAGAAATTATTGGTGAGGAGAAAGCAGATGGAATAATGGAATGTAGAATACAGTATCCAAATCAGATGCGATTGAACATTTTTAAGCAAATGAAGAAAATTATGAGTTCTTCAGGAAGCAAGCAATACAAGCCACCATCCAACCATTTCCCCTAAATAACAGTGCTACAAAAGTATTGCTATTGAAGTCTTGTTTCAAGCTCAGAAGAAAAACAATATTGTGTATGTAACAATAGTTAGCTGAAGATAATTCAGGTTCCTTCATTATCCAATGAAACCTCAAAATGTAAGCCATCAATTGAAATTAAACAATGGATCAAAGGACAAATTACAAAAGAAAAACATTTTGAATCAACTCCCCTTGCTTCTGCAGTCTTCCTCTATTTGCTGATCTGGATTTATGGGAGGTAGAGTCCAGAACACTTGAAAGGTATTAGGTTTGCTTAATGGGTTCATTTGTTCTTAATAATGCATACCATTGCACACTCCTGAATCCATCACCTATGACAAGTTGTGAAGAATGTCATATTTCAGCCCAAACTCATAATCTGCTCATAGATGGCAAACACGTAACATAAAGCCTTCTGTCATGACTGAACATGAACTTCAGAACTGGCCATTGAGTTTGGCTGTCTCCTGAGGCTCAAACAAAAGAGAAGTCTGTTTTTGAAGCAGAGATCCAAAAGACCACACAGAGATGGAATCAAAAGAGTGGAAAAAATGAGCAAGGCAAGGAGGGAGGGCTATGCTAATAGTGCCATTACAACCATTATTTTAGAAATAATATAATAACAAAAAGCTTTGTGATCAGTGATGATGAAGTCAAGTCAGGCCCTGTCTACTGAAAAAGCAGCTTCTCTACCATACAAGCAGCAGAGACTTCACCTTGCAAAAGGAAGAGGTACACCAAGGTTTTCTTACTTTTCTGACTGGCGGTTATCTTTCAGTTTCCAAACTCTTTGTTTTCTGAGCCCCGAGAGAGCATAGCAACATAATGCTGTTAAAAGAACTGGGCTCTTTCATGTATTTTAAAGGGTTCATCTTTAACCCCCCTCCCTTATTTTCCAAGTATGATGCACTCTTAAAGCTATGCACTATTCAAAGGAAATTGCATCAGAAAAATATATATCCATATCCAATGTTTTTTTGTTGTTGTAACAATACTTGATTTGGGACAATGCTAACTGATACTTATATGTAAGGTGACCGGACATCCTGATTTTGGCAGGACAGTCACGATTTCGCATAATTTGTCCCGTGTCCCGCTGCGTTCTTAAAAAGTCCCGATTTTTTAAAAAGTTTTTATCTTTACCAATGCAAAGAGGCTGCAAGGCCATGGCAGATAGGGGCCGCCAGCGGGTCTTACTGATTTTCTAGGATACATACAAGTTGCCTACTATGTCCTCCATATTCGGGGAGAGACACTGCTCCTGCACAGCACGATCATGCCACAGGTTTTCAAAGCCACACTCTTGATTGGCTCGCAAACGTCACGAGAGACGGCTTCTGAAGGAGGACAAAAAGCGCTGTAGCTTTCCCTAAGGAATAGCCGTCTCTGTAGGAACGAGAATGTCACTCATCCCAATCTGTTGTGACAAATATTTAATCTCTCAGTTCGGAAAGCAGAAAGCCTAGATATTGAAGGGAAGACTTATCCTACTCGCGATAGCATCGGGATTCTGCACTATAGCTCACAATGTTGCTATGCAGTAGTAAATTGAAAAGATATAATATGGAAAAACTGACGTCATTAAGCTGTAAGTCCTGAACTAATATATTAAGGAGTAAGCCTTACAGAATTGCACATTGCCTCACTTAGAACTACCCGCCAGAAACGAAGCGGTCTTGTGGGCCCCCCCAGCGGTCCCTTTGCTCACGGGGTGCAACAGCCCACCCTTCGACTCGCTGTTTCCTTCCAGGTGGCTGGAGAGCCACTTGTGGCAAGGCGCACCACCTCGAGCTACCTGCAGCGGTGCTTCCCACCCTCTGCACCCCTCCTGCCATCCTGCTGGCACCGACGCTCCAGGTATCTTCTTCACCGGGCAAGCCTTCCGCAGGGCAAGAGGGTGGGACTGGGCAAGGCAGAGTTGGGGGAGCAGACAAACTCCATGCCCGCCTCTTTCTTCCAGCAGTGCCGAGAGTCGCTGGTGGCAAAGAGCTCGGCGGCATAGCCCAGCTGGAGGGGAGGGTGTGGAGTGCGGGAGACCAGCCTCCGGGAACCTCACCTCTCCGGACGGCCCTGTAAGCGCCCCCCCGGCTCGCTTCCTTCCTTACTTCCTTTCTCTGTCTCCTCCTCCTTCTCATCTTGTTCCTTCCTTTCCTTCCCTCTTTCCTTCTTACTTCTAACACCTTCCTTCTTTCCTTCTTTTCTTGCCTCCTTTCCTATCTCTATTCCTTTCTCGGTCTCCTTCTCGTCCCTCCTTCCTTCCTTCCTTTCTCAGGAGGGGACGAGTGGAGGGTGAAAGGGTGACAGGCTGCGGGTGGCCAGGGACCCCTCCCCTTCGGACACAAGACGAGAGAGCATGAGGAGAGGCCAGGACAAGGGGAGGGCGAGAGGTTGGCAGAGCCACGAGCGGCAGTGGTTGTCCCAGGCAGGGGTGTGGCGGAGGTGGTGTGGGTAAAAGGGAAACGGCGGGGGCTGCGGGGCCAGCAGGGATCGGGCAATGGAGGTGGCCAAACTCCATGCCCGCCTCTTTCTTCCAGCAGCACAGAGAGTCGCTGGTGGCAAAGAGCTCATCGCCCGGCTGGAGGGGAGGGCGTGGGGTGCGGGAGACCAGCCTCCAGGAAGCTCGCCTCTCCGGACGGCCCTGTAAGCCCCACACACCCCCTCCGGCTCGCTCCGTCCCATCTGCCAGAACTTCTCCCATACAGTATGCACAACTCTGCAGAGCATAATTGGATCCTACAGTAAATACATTCAGTAGTATCAATGCATTTTCCAACCTGGCAGAATGGAGACTACAGCACCCAGAATTCCGCAGGTTGACATCGCGGACCCCGCAGACGAACTGCTCCACCAGATTTTCCTCCAAATTGGAGAAGTCACATTGAGCGGCAGTCGTTCGCAGCGATTCCAGGAACTGGCTAATTGATTCATGTGGCTTTTGGACCCGGCGACGGAATGCGAATCGGCGCGCGATTTTTGATGGGGTGGGGGCGTAATGGTTTTTTAGCCTTGACATCAGGTTGTCCCACCCCAGCTTGTAGGCTGGCCTCGGGGCGGCCAGGGCTCTAGCAGAGGCGAACATTGAGGGTTCGCAACAGGAGAGGAAGAAACTGCACTTTTCTTCCTCGGTCTGTGCCTGGTTCTTGGACGCTATTAGATAACATTCAAAACGTTCCATAAATCCCTCCCAGGATTCTCCGGCTGATCCATAGGGAGAGAAAGGAGGCAACGCTGAAGTCATCTTGCGTCAGATTTGAGTCGGAAGAGAGAGAGACAGGGGGAGGAAAAAAAATGTTCTTTTCTCCTAGACAGCGTTCGTTGCCGGCGCGGACGCGGCGGGGCAGCTGGCTAAGTTCTTTCCTCTCTCTTGTTTCCCCTAGGCTTCGCGGGAATCGCTCAATCCCATCCTCGTCGCCAGTTTTGTAGTCTGAGCGAAGGAGGACGCGACAGCCAGGGTTCCGAAACAGCAACGTCTTTATTAACAACCATAAGAACTAGATGACAGCGATTCGAAGGAACAAACCGCGCGCCAAGGTATATATACAAACAAGTTAACCAATCGGTGGCCGAGGACTGGGCAGCAACCGCTGACGTCAGTCCCTCGGCCAATCAGTAAGTAACTTGGGCCGGCAACAGCCTCTCGCGTCCTGATTGGCTGGGACGCGCCGAGAGGCTGTTGCTGGCTAGAGAGTAATGTATATGTAATTCAACTACTGAATATGCAACACATACTACTGCTAAGAAAATTACGACACATCAATAAAATTATAGGAGCTGAGTTTAACTCAAGAGAAACTTTTCTAAAGGTAGACAGTTATATAACAATTCCAGAATTCTGAAAGAACAAGCTTGTTCTATATGAAATTTAATGCTACAGCAGAATGAAGTAACACTGAAGATAAGTGCAGGTAGTCCTCAATGCACTACCACAATTGAGCCCAAAATTTATGTTGTTAAGTGAGAAATTTATTGAGTTTTGCCCCATTTTACAATTTTTCTTGCCACATTTGTTAAGTGAATCATTGCAGTTAAATTAGTAACATGGTTGTTGAGTAAATCTGCTTTCCCCATTCTTTGCTTGTCAGAGGGCCGCGAGCGGGAATCACATGACTCCGGAAAACTGCAACTGTCATAAATCTGTGTCAGTTGCCAAGCATCCGAATGTAAATCTCGTGACCATGGGGATGCTGCAATGGTCATAAGTGTGAAAAACAGTAGTAGTCATTTTTCTGTGCTGTTGTAACTTTGAACTGTCACTAAATGAACTGTTGTATATTGAGGACTGCCTATATTACATTTAATTTTTAAAAAATAACCAATAATTTATATCCTTGAATAAGGCTGCATTTAATTCATATAATTATATTTTATGATTATTTACAGGAAGATTCTTGGAGTGGGGCTGAAAAGTCCCGATTTTTTTTTAATTAATCAAACCCCCCCTCCCCAGTCAATGGTGTCCCTCTTTACCAATGTTAAAATCTGTGTCCCTCTTTACCAATGTTAAAATCTGGTCACCTTACTTATATGAGGAATCTTAGTAAGACACTAGCCATAAACTTGGAAATGCTACTTAAACCAAAGTGTCTCCAAACCAGAGATGTTTTTAAGTTACCCAGAATGTACAATTTCTCACTCCTAAGAATTGGTATTTGAGAAAAGGATCAAATGGATTTGAAACAAAGGAAAACTAGAGTTCATTTGAGAGACTGAAAAGCATTTCAGGCAGATAGATTATGGATCTGAGGCTTTCCCCCTCATTATCATTTGAACTAGTTCTTCACTACAATAATATCTATGACATGCCAAATAGCTGTTTTAAATTTTTTTTCACTCTTTTTCATTTCCCCAAACTATGGTGCAAACATACCTTTTTCTAAGGCAGACAAACTCCTGGAGTAATTTTCTTGCCTTTAAATAACAAATGGTTTTTTCTCAGCACAGTTCTAACCAGGACAATTATTCAAAAACAAGTTTTTTCAATATTCTAACTGGAAGCGTGTTTTGCTGCCTGCAGCTTTCAAAACAATTCTATTTATCTCCTTTGTTCAACCCCTTTCCTTTCTCTCCACTCAATAATCACTTTGGTATCATAAAAGTTTACATGATCAATAAAATGGTTACTCTTTAAAATACTGGAATACTGCATTATTTGTTTCTGTAATCTGTGACTGTTGCTTCTGAGTAGAAATTAAATCAACATTTAATCCTGAGAGCTTGTCCCCATTTTATTTACTCATAGCATTAAAAAAAAAAAACAAATTATGTTCAATTTTAAACATCTTTTAGCCCAGATTAGACAAATTTAAACTGCACTGATTTTCCATGCTTCACTTTCTCCTTATAATTTGTGGGTTGATGTCCTCTATGGTAAGGCAAAGTCATGATTCCAAAACAACCCAATTTCTTTTTATCCTCATCTTATTTCTTTTGCTAAAATGTAGCCCCATCTTGCAAGTTGTTGCACCTGGACAGCGTTTATGTTAAAAGAGAAATCCAATAAGATGCCTAGTCAAATTTACTAAGAAAGGATATTGTTCATCTCCCCTTTCTCCCATTACATTTTATGAACTGTTTCCTTCCTTCAGTTTTACAATGAATAAAGTCACAATGTATATGACTAATACTGAAGCTTGCATCCTTCTTTGATCAGATATACTCTGATATTAATTTATGTAAAATGTTAGATTTGTGAAAGCCCTTTGAAGATCAACATTTGGATTCAACATGTAGCACTAACAATAGGCATATTTCTTTCTTATGAAGTTTAAAACATTTAGAAACATTGAATTATATTTTCTGGGCATGAGATTAGGTTCTCAACAAACATTTAAAGTGAAGCAGATATAAAGAAAAACAAATATAATTCCACAAGAACTAATTTCTACAAAGAGTTCATTTCTCAATTTCATTCATTTTTCTTTAACTAAAGTAAATGTCAGTTTACTATGAGGATACACATTGAATTTCAGCACAAAAACCAATTTCTTGAACTGTTATAACCCTTTGTCAGAGTATCCATTCTCCCCAAAATGTTTCAAAATCAATGAAAACTTTGTTTCCAGTCTTGCCCTTAGGACTTATTTATAACACAAATGCATAAATACTTAGGAAACTAGAAAGATTTAAGATTTTTAAAATAGTTTCTTTTGAAAAGTTTAAAGCTTTACATATTTTAGATGTACAGGAAAACATTTTCGTTCAACATGCACTTTACTTACTGTTTCTTTCCCAAGCACTGCCTCCTCTGAACAATGATCCATAATGAAGACAGAATGTAATTTAACTTCGTCTTCTTAGAAAGGAAACATTTTATTGCTAGACAAAAATTATACCTACTGAACCTTCTAAGCACTTCCTGGCACAAGAGACTCAGTGGCAAATGAGCTTAGAACGATCAAGGTAAATAGCCTTGTATTTTGTGCTTCAAATGTTAACTATGTCTCATTTGATTGAATGGCTACAAAACACTAAGGCAAAATGAAAACGATACACATCCCTCTAGCATTATAATTATTTGAAAACACTCAGTGCAAGTTATCTTGTGTCATTCTGCCCCTCCTTCTTTTTCTTGACTCTCTGCCTCACCATATAAAATGTAAGTGCCAAGTCCAGTGAGTGTCCTTGAGAAAGGAAACTGAGCCACAGACCAAAAGTTTGCAATTAAAGATTTTATTTAACAAGAAAATGTTCCACATGAACAACACTGCATACTTTAAAACTTTTTATACTATACACATGCAATCACAACTTTGGATCTGGCATGCACAATTAAGAAGCTTTCCCACCATGCATTGAATTATTGGAATAACTTATACTTCTTTATTTCCTGTAAAATCTCTAGTGTATATACTCAATCCAATCTTACTCCATGTCATGACTCCATGTCAAAAACACATTTTTCTTCTTAATCATCACTTTGTTTAGTTATACAGGATCAGAACCAAATTTGATTTTTGTTATATACTTTTGCATTTATTTTTTTTCTTTTACAATTAGCTAGGATGGGTAAAAAATTGGATCAGTATCCATCCATCCACCCATCATCTATTTTGTACACCATCATAATCATATACTTGACTCCCATCTGTTAAAAATATACACCTAACTTTGTTTTGTTTCCTGCTGAAGCCTCCACAGACTGCCTTCTACTTAGAATAAAATAAAAGTTTTGGTTATATATAATTTGGATCTCAGAGACAGAAATTACTGGAAATCCATGTAACTGATAGCTATTCTCAGAGGACAAAAGTATATTTTGGGCTTTGTGCACTTCACAAATAAAATATTCTTTTTTAAAAAAAAAAGCCTATGAGCAGCTAAAATGTCTGACAGATTGGTTTTTGTCTTTGCAATTTTCTAATACAGTTATTTTTCAATCAAGAAAGCTCTCAATATGCATTTAGTTGTCCATCTAACAGTTCTCAGAGACTGGAGGTGTATTCAAAATATGACAACATCTGTGAATTTCAATGAAATCTTTGAAGAGAAAATACACAAGGAGACCTATTTCACAAAAGGTAAGTGTTACCTTTTGTCTACATTAATTGTAGGCTCTACACTACAAAGACAAAATATGTGGCCTACAGTGGAAATAATTATTACTAAAATCAGCATGACTGACTTGTGCATTGTTTTTATCTTAAATAGCAGAAATAGGCTATTTCAGAATTAACTACCTGCTCCAAATATTAAACAGAAAGGAATCATTTTTCTCTTGAACCATTTTGCCTCTCTTCTAGAAAGTAAATGTCATTATGGATAAGAAGACAAGGTGTAAAGTAAGGCCATTAGCAGCATCTTTCCAAGCCCCTTAGTGCTAAGCCAGACCCATTTCAGTGGTTCTTTTTAAGAAAAAAGCTATAATTGCTAAAGAACTTTACCACTTTTCCTTGGAACAGGATTATATTAGGACTTACACTTGTCTTCATTTGTTTTGAAGCCCACTAACAGCAGGATTATTAGACTGTTAATTGCTTAACTGTTTATTATGAACAGTCAGATGACTGTTAGAAAGAAGGGTTAGATTAATATCTCTGGCTTAATATCCATGTTCTTCATTTGCAAAAATGCCAAACTGGAGTCTGTCAGGGAATGTATCTTTCTTATTTCTTTCCCTTTCTTTCTGTGAACTCTGCTGCCCAGCTACTGAATCTTTCTTATTTAGTTTTACATTTTGTAAAACACAGACAACATTGTCTATTTGCAAGGAATTGTGAACCCTCTGGCCTTGCCAAATGCAGCCAGGATGTCTCCAGCGCTTTATTTATTGTTCAGAACTGGATGAACATAGGCCAGTTTCAAATATTTCTTTTAACTCAATTATTTAGCAAAAAATCCCCAATGATATGTATTTCCATATTCTCATACCAATGTGACAATAGTTCTTATTTTGTATCTTGCCGTCTGTTTTATAACAAGGTATGTTGGCTTTTCGCATTTCATCAATAATGCTGAGATAAATAAATCGTTCAGATTAGTCACTTAAACAGGAACAATTTATTTATCAAAAGAAATAAAAAGTCTTTGTTGTTTTGCTATAAATTATCTGCTTCTGCAAAGGAAATTCTTATTTTTGTTAGCAGAAATAAAATAAAGTCACATACAGTTACAATTCTGTAATGCGCTGAAAAAATGTTATGAGATGTGGCAGCTGACAAACAAAACACAATACTGGATCCTTACTTATACATCGAACACAATACTTACTTCTGATGCAATATTCTCAATATCACTGATTTAAACCTCAGCTTCTCTTATGGATTATTTCTTCAAGATCACAATGACCATACAACCAAGGCAATGGTGGGATTCAAATTTTTTTACTATTGGTTCTGTGGGCGTGGCTTGATGGGCATGGCATGGCGGGTGTGGCTTGGTGGGTGTGGCAGGGGAAGGCTACTGAAAAATCCCCATTTCCTCCCGATCAGCTGGGACTCGAGAGGCAGAAAATAGATGGGGGCGGGACCAGTCAGAGGTGGTATTTACCGATTCTCCAAACTACTCAAAATTTCTGCTACTGGTTCTCCAGAACTGGTCAGAACCTGCTGAATACCACCTCTGATCCAAGATCTTTTTATGCTTATCAAGAATGAAGTGAAGTAATTCAGTGAAAAATTTGAAGTTCAATTACAGCCTTTGCAAAAGCAGCAGCAGAATAAATCACATCTATACACCATTTCTACAGTACTTTTTATTGATCTACTTACAAAAAAAGGCTCAAACACTTGGCATGCCTTCAGTACTTGACAGAACGTTTGATCTTATCCAACTAAGAAAAAAATATTTAGGATCTAGCAGTTTATACCGTGACCCGTCAAAAGCGCGGAGGACAAAATCGCGCTCGACGAAAGTGCGCATGTGATGTCATCACAGCGCGACGGAAACAATTAAAAATTGAAATAAAATTAAAATTAAAGCAAGCCGATTCACATAAAGGTAAGGGTTAGGTTTAGGGTTAGGGTTAGGTTAAGGGTTAGGGTCAGGTTTAGAGCGTTAGTGTTAGGTTTAGCGTTAGGTTAAGGGTTAGTGTTAGGTTTAGCGTTACGTTAACGGTTAGGTTTAGGGTTAGATTTAGGGTTAGGTTAAGGGTTAGGTTTAGGGTTAGGTTTGGGGGGGTTAGGGTAAGGTTTTAGCTTTATTTTTACATTTTTCGATCACAGCGCGATGTTTTCGTCGCGCTGTGATGACGTCAAATGCGCGCTTTCGTCGAGCGCGATTTTGTCCTCCGCGATTTTGTGGTGGAACCGTTTATACAAATAACTCCCTGTGCTGAAGAGGGAAACATTCCTTTCAATAAAAGTTAAAAACTAATTCACATAATTCTGGATATTAAAAAAAAAAATCAAGAATGGCCAATCACCATCTATTTCAATATTTGGGGGGGGGGTGAGTGACGATTGTACCCACTTACATATTAAGGGCAAATGCTGTAGATGGGGTCAATTTTGATATTGTAAGATAGCGTTGGAAGAAATGTCTATCTGGGTTCAGTTCCAAGTGGGAAGAAAGACACTGGAAACATGGAGACTGCTTGGAAAAATAGTTTTTAATGGTGGACAGGACCACATGGTTTGAGGTCCTGGGGGAGAAAAGGGAAGAGATGCTGAGAGTGCCCTGGTTTTATGCCATTTCTGGGCTTTTGAATTTGAGCTTGTATTCTGATTGGCGGTCAGACTCCCATGGGGCTATGCAGGGGCAACTCTGTAGTCTGTTCTGAGTCCCAAGCTTGGTTGAGCATTGCTGGGTGATGTAATCTTCCCAGGTGCCATGTGGTGAGATGGGTAGAGGGCTAATCTTATCATGTCCTGAGGGCCATCACCCTGGAGCTGAAGGTGGGGAGCGGGGGTGCAGGGAGCTGCAGGAAACTGCTTTGTCTTTAAAACATGCCTCTCCTTTTCTCATCCAGGGAAATATAATATTCTGCCTTTTTAATATTTGCTAAAATATTTCATCTTCTAGGAGAGGGGTAAAGGCTAACTTTCTACAATAGTCAAACCTCAATCCTGGTAACATGTCCATGTAGCTAACTTGATAACAATAGAGAACTTGCAACTTCCTTCTTCCAGGATTTTACTTTTAGAATTTCAGGCTATATCCATGAGACTTCCTGAAGGTCTTCTATTCAAATACTAATGGGGTTCAATTTGTTTTCACTTCTTTTTTCACATCAGCCAAATTCAATTAAGTACCACCACCTGCTGCACACATAATTATGAATATTGTTTTACAATGAATTACAATTGAGTATTTTCTAATGTCTGGTTGTATTTTCCAAAAGACTTGAGAGTCCGTATTCTACTATTTTGAAAATAAGATAATCCTGCTTTGCATAGAAAAGAGTTATAAGAGCTCACAGTGGATTTCCAGCAGAAATTATGACGGCCAAGAATTCCTATACTTGGCGTCCCCAGGTATTTGAAGGGTTCTGAGATGTGGAAGACTTCTATTTGCAAGCCTACAAGTAAATAGAATTGATACTCTGTAGGTTGATTTTTTTTAATGGAATTTTCAGACATGTCTAGCCGATCTACTCTATTCAAATTCTCTACTCAACTGATCTGTGTGTCAGTCTCTGCCTCTATCTCTGTCTGTCTGTCCGTCCGTCCACCCACCCATCCATCTACCAAAAGAAATTGCCCATCTCCCTCACAGTTTTATAGTTGTTCATTGTCTATTACTGCTTATTACAGTATTATAATTATGTCTGGAAATGCCCTGATTGATCCTAGAAGGAAAAGCAGTTTATAGTTGAGGCAAGAGGTATAAATACTTTGATTGACTGCAGATTAAAATATTGTGACATGCAAATCTTGAGACAGAACTTTTTTATTTTTTCTTTAAAAAAAAACACAAATATGTCATCATTTGTCAATCATTAAGACATTGAAGTACAATTTTTTTGTGTGTGTGTGTGTACCCCTCCCTCCCTCCACCCCCCCACCCCCTTCCTCCTTCCCCCCCCCCCCGACTTCCCAGAACCCGTACCCGGTATGGATTTTTAACTAACACAGTCTAAAATCTATTGAGAAAAAAGAAATAAAGAAATTAATGACATTCTAGATTGACCTTAGCTTCTTCTTACTGAACTGACTTTTAACAGTTTAAATCATTTCTGATCTTAAGCATAGGCTAACTGGAATTTCTTAGTCCCATATTTATTTTGTATATAGTCAATCCATTTTTTCCAGTCTCGTTTATATCTCTCATTTGAATGATCTTTGAGATATGCCGATATTTTAGCCATTTCAGCTAAGTTTGTTGCTTTCAATGTCCATTCTTGGATTGTAGGCAAGTCTTCCTTCTTCCAATATTGCGCCACCAACAGTCTTGCTGCAGTTATCAGGTGCAGAATCAAATTGGTCTCTACCACTGTAAAGTCAGTACATATACCTAGTAAAAATAACTGAGGACTAAACTTTATTCTTCTTTTAAAAACATTTTGCATGACCCACCATATTTTTATCCAAAATGCCTTAACCTTTTGGCAGGTCCACCATATATGATAATATGTAGCATCGAGAGAACCACACCTCCAACATTTAGGCTGTACATTCGGATACATAGAAGCCAACTTTTTAGGATCTAAATGCCATCTATAGAACATCTTGTAAAAATTTTCTCTCAGATTTTGAGCTTGTGTAAATTTCACATTTCTTACCCAAATTCTTTCCCATGTATCCAACATTATTGGTTCCTCAATATTTTGAGCCCATTTTATCATACAATCTTTAACTAATTCTGTTTCCGAATCCATCTGTATTAATACATTATATATCCTCTTTATATGCATCAAGCTTTGATCTCTTATTTGTTTAAACAGATTATCCTCAACTTGAATAAAACCAATTTTTTGATCTATTTTCCACCTAGCCTGTAATTGCCCATACTGGAACCATGTTTGAACTACCTTCTCCTCTTTTAATACCTCTAAAGATTTTAATTGTAATACCCCCCTTTCCGAGGTAAGAAGCTGTCTGTAGGTAATTCTGTCCTGTTTTTGTGCTGTATTCATATTTTCAATTGCGTGTCTAGGAATTGCCCACATGGGTATCTTGTCATTTAATTTATATTGGTATTTCTTCCAGACCCGCAATAAAGCATTTCTTAAAATATGACTTTTAAAGTTCTTATCCAATTTTTTGTTGAATAACAGGTAAGCATGCCAACCAAATAGCAGATCGTGTCCCTCAATGTTCAATATTCTATCATTGGTTAAGTGAATCCAATCACTAATTACAGATAATGCCACTGCATCATAATATAGTTTTAAATTAGGTAGTTTCAATCCTCCTCTCTCACGTACATCTTGCATTATTTTCATCTTTACCCTCGGCTTCTTTCCTGCCCACACAAATTTGTTGATACCTTTCTGCCATTCTAAAAGGTTCGCATCTTTTTTTAATATAGGTAACATTTGAAAGAGAAATAAAAATTTTGGTAGAATGTTCATTTTCACTGCCGCTATCCTACCCAGCAAAGATAGGTGCAATTTCTCCCATTTTTTCATCTCTGTCTGTATACTATGCCAAAGTGGTTCATAATTATGCTTATATAATTTCCCATTTGAAGTTAAAATGTTAACTCCAAGATATTTGACTTTTTTAACTACCTCACATCCTAGCATCACTCCTAATTCTTCCTTTTGTTTAATATTCATATTTATAGCTAATATTTTGGTTTTTCCTAAGTTTATTTTAAAGCCCGACACTTGACCATATTGATTAATCATATTCATTAAAACCATACTAGATTCCTGCGGTTGTTCCAATATTATGACCAAATCATCCGCAAAAGCGCGGACTCTATATTCTTGCTGCCTAATCTTGATCCCTTTTAAACCATCCAAGCCCCGTATTTTATTCAACAGTACTTCCAAAGTTATAATAAACAATAATGGGGACAAAGGACAGCCCTGTCTTGTACCTTTTCCAATTTGAAAAGAGTCTGTTAGACTTCCATTGACTATGATTTGTGCTGTTTGCTGTTGGTATATTGCTTTAATTGACTGTAAAAAATTATCTCCTATCTGCATTTTTTGCAGTATCTTCAACAGACATGCAAATCTTGATTGATGCAAGCTACTCCAAAAATTTTTCCAACCAGCATAGCCATTACTAAGCATTATAGGGATTTAAATCTATGTATTTGCAAGACATCTGAGTCCTGAGAAGCTAATAGATGAACCCTGATAACTGTCAATTATTCAGACAAAAACATTATGCTAATAACATAAAATTTCTATCAAATTGGGCAGTAAGAGTTGCAAAATTGTTACTACCAACTTCCAATAATATTTTATTGAAGAATTTCTCAAGGTTGCAACTGGGGAAAAAAGGAGTGCTTTACGTAAATTAGAGCATGTTTCTGCAAAGCAATTGTAAACATACATATATGCACATATAACATAAAGGAGACATAGTAGTTGTAATACTGACAGATTTATTTTTGTTCATAATAAAATGCAAATTGTGTGCAATTCAATCTGGAAGAAAAAATGAATTATTCTATACTGCTCCAAAATGCATGTTAGTATAACACTGTATCAAAAATGTATACAAGAACGGTTCCACCACAAAATCACGGAGGACAAAATCGCGGTCGACGAAAGTGCGCATTTGACATCATCACAGCGCGACGAAAACATCGCGCTGTGATCGAAAAATGTAAAAATAAAGCTAAAACCTTACCCTAACCCCCCCAAACCTAACCCTAATCCTAACCCTTAACCTAACCCTAAATCTAACCCTAAACCTAACCGTTAACGTAACGCTAAACCTAACGCTAACCCTTAACCTAACACTAAACCTAACGCTAACGCTCTAAACCTAACCCTAACCCTTTGTCAGCATCACTCCATTACATAATTAGGAAAGAAAGACTAAGAGACTCCATGGATTGGAAATCCAAAGTACTTTTACTAATTATAAATGGTAAGCAAGCAGTTGCGAAGCAAAGTCTACTTAATTAGGCGCGAAAGCGATTGATATATAGAAAAGTCCATTCTCCACCCCTTAGGATCATAGCTCCAGGCCAATCATAAGTCCTTCAAGTGTCAGGTATGAGATAACTTCAAACAGGCATCATGAAGATGGAATGTCGAGGCCGTTAACCTACGCGGGAAGCTCTCACGCATGCGCCATCCGAGCATCTCGAACATCCTAGAAGATTCCTCCAGCACATCAATTAACCCCTCCCAAATACCAGCCCTCCCTCCCCGTTTCATGGCAGCTGAAGCAACAGCAAGGCAGAAGCTGACATCCGGCCGCCCCCCCGGAAAAAGGCTGTAGGCCTGGAAGAAAAAAAAACAAACGAAACAGACAAACAACAAACACAAAAGAAGGGGTGAAAAGAAAGTCAAGGCTTGTCGGGATAAGCAGCATAAAATTTCTGAAGTAGGCGGGGAGCACGAACATGAGATTTATCAACCCATTCTGTGTGGGAGGGAGGAAAATGCTTCCAAGCCACCAGGTATTGGATGCGATTACGGTGCTTGCGGGAATCAAGAATGGCACGAACTTCAAAATGACGTTCCCCATCAATTAGCAATGGCGCAGGCGGAGGATCATCAGGGGGACGCAAGTGGGAAATCCGAACAGGTTTGATGAGGTTAATGTGGAACACCGGTGGATTCGGTTGAGTGTTTTTGGCAATTGTAAACGAACAGAAACAGGATTGATGACCTTTACAATAGGGAACGGGCCAACATATTTGGGCCCCAATTTCTTTGACTTCTGCGTAGTGTGCAGGAATTTCGTGGACAAATATACCAAGTCTCCAGGCTGGTATTCATAGGGCTGAGAACGCTTTTTATCCGCTTATTTCTTATGTGCTTTATGTGCAGCGTCCAAGTGGAGAGGGTCAATGGCCAAATGCGACTGAGACGCTCACTCCAGTCCGCAATGGAAGGAACTTGCGGTTGGTCACTAGGCAATTCGGGAATAGGAACAAAATCCTGACCGTAAACGACCCGAAAAGGGGTGAAACCCGTGCTGGAGTGAACCAAGTTGTTGTAGGCCACCTCAGCATGTGGTAACAAGTCTACCCAATCATCTTGTTGATAATTGATGAAACAACGTAAATATTGCTCAAGAACAGAATTTGTATGTTCACAGCCGCCATTAGTCTGAGGATGGTAGGCGGAGCTAAGGCCCTGGGCGGAGCCAATTCGCTTGAGAAATTCTTTCCAAAAATTAGATGTAAATTGGACACCACGATCGGAGATAATACGGTCGGGCACTCCATGCAAACGGTAAATGTGGGAAATGAACAGTTTAGCCAATGCCTTGGCGGAAGGAATTTTGTGACAAGGCACGAAATGAACTTGCTTGGAAAACAAATCAGTGACCACCCATATGACAGTATGCCCCTGGCTTTCGGGAAGCTCAACAATAAAGTCCATAGAAATCTCCTTCCAAGGGGCAACCGGGCGAGCGACAGACTGGAGCAGTCCTTGCGGTTTCCCTGGCAGTTTTTTGGTGGCAGCGCAAACTGGGCAACTGGCAACATAAAGTTCAATGTCCTTTTTTAAAGAGGGCCACCAGAATTGTCTCTTCACTAGATGTAAAGTTTTTACGAATCCAAAATGACCCGCCAATCTGGAGTCATGAGCGCGATGAAGGACCACTAGTCGTAGGGACGCGGGGATGTATAATTTAGCACCATCCACGTAGATCATCTCTCATAGTGCACTCGTCCCGATGGTTCAGGAACCATCGTCGTGAGAAGAGCAATTTTCAGGTTAGAAAGTAGATCGTGAGGCACCTCCCTCTGTGATTGGGTCTGTTGGCGCGTGAGTACCGGAGCTGCTAAGAGCGGTTGGACGATACTCAGTTTAGAGCAATTATATTGAGGTAATCTGGACAAAGCATCCGCCATGAAGTTTTTCCCTCCCGGGATATACTTTAGAATGAAATTGAAACGGTTGAAATATTGGGCCCATCGCATTTGTTTGGGGGAGAGACGACGAGGCGTTCGCAACGCTTCCAAGTTCTTGTGGTCAGTCCACACCTCAAACGGGTGTTTGGCGCCCTCTAGGAAATGGCGCCACGTAGCCAGGGCCCAACGGACCGCGAAAGCCTCTTTCTCCCAAACCGCCCAACGTCTCTCCGTGTCAGTGAGCTTTCGGGAGGTGTACGCGCACGGCTGCAGGTTACCTTGGTCGTTGGCTTGCAGCAGAATGGCCCCTACGGCGACATCGCTGGCATCAGCCTGGACGACGAAAGGCCGGTCCAGGTCAGGATGCTTAAGTACTGGCTCAGCGGCAAAAAGGCGTTTAAGTTTCTCGAATGCCGCCTGGCATTCCATGTTCCAGTCCAAAGGCTTATTAGGTTTAGGTTTCGGGTCTCCCTTTGTCTTGAGCAAATTAGTAATAGGAAGAGCAATCTTAGCCAAAGAGGGAATGAACTGACGGTAGAAATTAGCGAAACCCAAAAATTTTTGTAATTGTTTACGAGTTTTGGGTGCGTCCCATTCAGTGACCGCCCTCACCTTCTCAGGGTCCATTTCAATGCCGTCTGGTGAGATGCGATATCCAAGATAGTCAATTTTAGTCTGGTGAAACTCACACTTAGACAATTTGGCATAGAGGTCAGCGGCACGGAGTTTTTTTAAAACAGTGCGCACAAGAGCGACGTGGTGGTCATAGGTGCGAGTATAGATAAGGATATCGTCCAAATATACGATAACTCCTTTGTACAGATGATCGTGCAAGATTTCATTAATAAGTTGCATGAAAACAGCAGGAGCCCCCTGTAGGCCAAAAGGCATGACCCGAAACTGGAAGCAACCAAGAGGGCAGTTGAAAGCAGTCTTCCATTCATCTCCTTCCTTTATGCGGATTCTATAGTAAGCCTCTCGGAGGTCCAATTTAGTAAAAATGTGGCCTTTCCCTAGCTGTGCCAACAAGTCTTTCATCAACGGGAGTGGGTAGAGATTCTGAGTTGATACAGCGTTAAGGTTTTTAAAATTACAGCATAATCGAAGAGAACCATCTTTTTTTTTTCACGAAAAAGTACAGGGGCAGCTACTTTGGGTCGAGCCGGTTCAATGAAACCACGTTTCAAATTTTTGTCAATGAAAGAACGCATTTCCTCCATTTCCCTGGGTGACATGGAGTAAATTTGGGGTTTAGGCAGTTTAACTCCGGTAAAATGTCTATGGAGCAATCAGTATGCCTGTGGGGGGCAGTTTGTCTGAAGATTTTCGCTGAAGACCTCCTTAAGATCCCAATACTCTTTCGGAATCTTCTCTTCTCCTGCAATCCTCTCCTGCCCTCTAGCGGCCACTTCAGGATGTCAGTCATAAGTTGCTCCGGAGAGCCCTCCCCCCACTTGAGGCACCTTTGAGCGAATGCATAAGCGGCCTGTCCACCATTTATGTGAGGGTTCCACTTCCGGAGCCACGGGATGCCCAAAATTAGTGGCCTGTCCATGCCAGGCACGACCACAAAGGAAATTAGTTCAGTATGGGTACCCATCTTCATCTCCAAAGGCTCCGTAAAGAAATGGGCGGGTCCCCCCCTGCAATAGACCCATCTATCTGGCAAAACACAATGGGGGTTTTCAAAGTGCGCAATTTGAGGCCCAATTTTTCCACCATGGCTGGATTGATCATGGACCGGGAACAGCCTGAATCGAGCAAGGCCTGAAGGGTGGCTGGTTGCCCCTCGGGGGGTACTTTTAACTCTATGGGGATTAGCAGGGGCCCTTTGTTTGAACTCACCCAGTGAGGCGATGAGTTGTCATCGGAGTCCTCAGAAGAAGAGGAGTTGGTGTTCGCGTCCCCCTCTAATGGCTGGCGAAGCGAGGGGGGGTTGGAGTCCACAGCGAAAGCAGTTTCCTTCTTCTTCTTTTCGGAGACTCTGCCAGACTTTTCCTCACGTTTGGGGAGGGAGTTGAGCAGAGATGGCAATTTAGCACGACACTCGGGGCGGTGTGCCCCAATTTCCCGCAACGGAAGCATGTTAAAGGTCTGGAGAGGCCTGAAGGGGGCCCCCCTCCCTTCCCCCCGTCGTTGAAGAGCGATTTACTGGCTTGAGGGGGGTGGACTTAGCAGCCTCTCTCTTTCCGCTTCCTTCTTTCCTCTTTAGCATAACGGAGCCTGGTTAAGTTGAGTTCAGCGTCCGCTGCGTGTTCAAACCACGTGATCAAACGTCTGGGCAGGTTACGATTGACGCATTGCTGATAAATGTCTTCATCTAACCCCGAAGCAAATTTGTCCAGGAGGGCGTCCTCCCCCCAGCCTCTCATGTATTGTGATAGACACTGAAATTCCTGGATGTATTGGGCGACAGGTCTGTCGTCCTGTTCGAAGGTTATAAATTTCAATTTGCTCCGCTTTCTCCGTTAAAGGGTCATCAAAACGTTGGCGGAAGGCCTCCATAAAGCGGTTGAAATTCCCCAAGAGGGAGAGCCAGACATATGTAAAGCCGTTGACCATTTGGCAGCTTCACCATCCAAAGATAAAAGAATCATTCTGACCCTCATGACATCAGTCTCAAAATCACGGCCATAAATTCCATGTAATTAAAACCTGCATAATAAAAGAGGCCAGGCTAGCAGAATCACCATTGTAACGCACAGGCAAGGGAGGGATTTTAGCCATCCGGTGTCTTGGGAGGTGGGCCCCCTGGTCAGCAAACCCTCTAGCCACAGGGGGTGAAGCAGGCCGAGGGGAGGGGGTGACGGCGCGCGGGGTAATGTTGCTGCCACCTTCTCCAGTCTCTTTCATCCTCCCCACTTCTTTCCCCAAAGTACCTTTGACCCCAATAATCAGGTAATTCACTCTCTGGGGTTTTCTCATGGCTCCCTGTTGCTGCCAGCTTCTCCAGTCTCTTTCACATCCTCCCCACTTCTTTCCCCAAAGTACCTTTGACTCCAATAATCAGGTAATTCACTCCTCTGGGGTTTTCTCACGGCTCCCTGTTGCTGCCAGCTTCTCCAGTCTCTTTCATCCTCCCCACTCCTTTCCCCAAAGTACCTTTGACTCCAATAATCAGGTAATTCACTCCTCTGGGGTTTTCTCACGGCTCCCGTCTCCAGCGTTGGTTGTCGGGGCTGCCTTTGGGTGATTCCAGCATTCCAGCTTGTCTCTGCCTCTCTTTGTCCCACCGAAGTCGACCATCGGGGGGGGAGGGTCAGGCTGGCTGGAAATTTGCAGTTGAAATAAATCTGCATGCAGGGAGAGGTCGGGAGGTCCGGGCTCGTGAAGCGAAAGTTCGGGAGGCCCTGCTCCGCTGGTATCCTCACCTCCAGCGGCCCCCTCCTCTTCTCTGATCGGTGAAGACATTTCCTCCCTTCACGGTAGACGTAAATCTCCTGGAAAGGGTTAAGTAGACTTTGCTTCTTGTCAGCATCACTCCATTACATAATTAGGAAAGAAAGACTAAGAGACTCCATGGATTGGAAATCCAAAGTACTTTTACTAATTATAAATGGTAAGCAAGCAGTTGCGAAGCAAAGTCTACTTAATTAGGCGCGAAAGCGATTGATATATAGAAAAGTCCATTCTCCACCCCTTAGGATCATAGCTCCAGGCCAATCATAAGTCCTTCAAGTGTCAGGTGTGAGATAACTTCAAACAGGCATCATGAAGATGGAATGTCGAGGCCGTTAACCTACGCGGGAAGCTCTCACGCATGCGCCATCCAAGCATCTCGAACATCCTAGAAGATTCCTCCAGCACATCAATTAACCCCTCCCAAATACCAGCCCTCCCTCCCCGTTTCATGGCAGCTGAAGCAACAGCAAGGCAGAAGCTGACACCCTTAACATAACCCTAACCCTAACCCTAAACCTAACCCTTACCTTTATGTGAATCGGCTTGCTTTAATTTTAATTTTATTTCAATTTTTAATTTTTTTCGTCGCGCTGTGATGACGTCACATGCGCGCTTTCGTCAAGCACGATTTTGTCCTCCGCGCTTTTGACAGGTCACATACAAGAACTATTGTTTGTGTGACATTGCCAAGTGGCATATAGACAGATAGACAGACAGACAGATGATAGATAGATAGATAGCTACATAGACAGACAGACAGACAGACAGGCAGGCAGACAAACAGGTCTGAATTACATCACTCTTAATGTTGGATTCAACACCAGCATTATAGCAAATAGAAATGCAAAGCAGCAATTATTACTTTTTAAAAGATGCATTTAAAGAATGCTTAACTCATTCCAATTACCATATCTTTCAGCGTTTAGGACACACCTTTTTCCCTCATAAAAGAGGCTGAAAATCTGAGTGCATCTTATACACTGAATACAGCATTTTTTGCCTCCCGAAACCCCATCCCCTTCACCAAAATGGCTGTGCATAGTCTTTAGGACTATGCAGAGTGTTCCGGGGTGCTGGGGAGGGCCATTTTTTGCTCAATTTTGTCCCCCAACCCCAGGAGAACTCTATAAGCCTCCTATAGGCTATTAATGCCCTTTTTTTAAAAAAATGGGCCTGTTTTCACAAAAAAAACCAGTTGTTTTTGGTCTGCAGAGTGCAAAAACTTTTTTTTTAATTTGCCTCTTCAGAATCTTGGTGCGTCTTATACTCCAGTGTGTCTTATACTCCAAAAAATATGCTAGGTCTTTTAAGAGGTAAAAGTCAAAATCAAGACTAATTAAGATAAGCAGTAGGTATATGCATGTTTAAAAAGACATTATTGAAATACACTGGGTAATAAAGGTAAAAAATTGACTATGATAGATTTTAATGGACAAGTAGAGCTACATATAGAATTGTTTCTATACAGAAACAATTGTCTCTATCATACAGTATCCACATTATTTTTGATTACTGCAAGTCAATAAAACTGGGGTACAGATATTACACATTTATTGTTAAAATTACTACTTTTTTAAGGGAGAGGATTCTTATTAAATTCAGGATCATCTTTTTTATGGGAAAATATTGGTATGAACTGCCAGTTTGTCAAGAGAAAATAATGGCATATCATGAGATTTATCCACATTTTTATGACTTGACCACCACAGATGGATGGAATCCATCAATAGATGGAATCAATAGATGGGAGACACCAGGTATGAATCCTGGTTAATGGGTATGATGGGATTGAGATTACATGTAATTTGGAAGATAGGATAGGATGATGGCAGACAACTGAGGTCTTCAGGAATAAGACTAGTTCAGAAACTTCCTCTTTGAAATTAGGCATGACTTCAAAGAAATGAGGTAAACATATGCACACTTGTATAATTAATTAATCAATCAATTAATTAATTAATTTCACACTTCTGATTCATTAGTCTGTGGCATTCACTACTAACTGCAACTACACCTTCTAAAAGAGGAGAGGAAAAATACCTTTTTTTAAAAACCAATCTTACTAAAATCTATTCACCTTCTAGAATGGTAAACACCCCATGAACGCTAGTGTATAGATATGGGGTTGTCTCATTTTGCTAGAATGTGACTTCATCAAGGACCTCTCCTTTAGATAATTACAGAGAAAATGACCACAGTGCAAAACAGCTTGCCTTGCAGTGGTAATGAATATTTATCACATTCCACTAGATGGCAGTAAATCTTTATTAAGTTTTAATGATAATATAATGCTCATAAACAAAACAAAAAGTACAAAACATGTTCTTCACAATCTTTAAAGGTTAATGGATTATTAAATTATGTTTACATAGTACGTTACTGTGAAACCATAAATATTTCAGCTTCACTTTGGAAGACTTACAGTTAGATTATGTACATGACTGAATATTGTTTCACAACATACAGGAATTGGCTTCAAATGTAAGAATTGTATACAGAATAGAAGTGTCAATGGGCACTGGTCTCATTCACACCCTCACCTCCACTCCTCCGCATAATGAAACTCCAATTCTACTGTCAGTTTTCACCTCTTTTTCTGGTTCTTTATTTCCCACTATTGTGCTCATTTCTCTTTTATTTCAGGATGAGATGGGGTGGTGGTGTATGTATGTATTATTATACTGTCAATAAAACTGTTGCCTTATTAGAATTCTAAAGTCACACACACTGTGGGACCATTCAACTGCTCTGTAATGAATCAAATTGGTGCTCCATCCTTGCAAGAATTATCTATTCAAGTAGAAAAAAGGGATATCCCAGTTCCACGATCTAGTCACACTAGAAATATTATTAAAAGTCTTTGAGGTTCTGTGTGTGCTTCTTCATTCATAGATCAGATTGGACTACCCGATCTTCTCTGCAAAGATCCAGATGACCACCAGATAAGCATTCTCCAATCTTTCTGTGTTGGCAAGCTGGCACGGAAGGGGGTGGGGGGGGAGGAAAGAGGAAACAATTTTTTGTGAGGGGCAGGCCCATATGCACACAGCTTCATTTGTGTGTTTGTGATGGGCATGTGCAAGGGGTGCTGCAAGCACAGCCCCAATAGGCCACGACCCATTAGTGGGCCGCAGCCCACAGGTTGGGTACCCTGGCACTAGATGACAACAATGAGATACAGAAAACTCTCCTGCCACCCAGCAGTCATTCATACTCTTTTTGATTGATTGATATTCTTAATTATATTGACTATAAAGGTTATCACTTATAAAGGAAAATTTAAACCATTAATAAAATAAAGTCCATGTAATGGGTATGAATTTTGCAATTATTTGATATTATTACTATTAATTCCCCCAAAGAATTAACATTAGAATTAGAATTATCTTTATTATGTTCTATATTTATATCTGAACTTTTGTAGTTGCTTATACTGAGATCTAGATTCATTTTATTCCAATATTAGAAAGCCTATGGGAGGCTTGAGGCTAGTCTGAGAGAAAGATTATCTGTTCACAGTGAGCCTCCATGGATAAGGATAGATTAAATTATACAATTTAATTGTTTTAATTTACACATACTTATATATACTGTGTTTCCCCAAAAATAAGTCAGGATCTTATTTTCTTTTGATCCCTGAAATAAGCACTTGGCCTTATTTTTGGGGAGGTCTTATTATTTTTGAGGTGCAGGAGGCGGCCATCTCATGGCTGTTGCTGGGTTGCAATATTTTCGGAAAGGGCTTATTTTTGGGGGAGGGCTTATTTTGGCATATGTGCTCAAAAGCCCAATTGGGTTTATTATCCAGATAGGTCTTACTTTTGGGGAAACAGGGATACACACATACATACATACATACATACATACATACATACATTTACATAATTTAAATTTAAATTGTACATTTTAGTTTATTGTGATTATTACATTAAAAATCCTTAAATCTTTCCAGATTTAAGAATCATTTTCTTATTAACCTCCAGGTAGAATCATTTATAAAATGCTTTTCAAAATGCTCTTTACCACTCTTCTTCTATAGCTAAGATAATTAAAGAGGGTCGCAGTTTTCTCCCTTCTCTTACAGCTGTTTTGTCCTGATATCTTTAATACCCATTACCACTTACATGCTCAACAGACCATTGACAAGCCCACGAATCCATAAGCTTATGCATAACAACAGCTGACTATTAATGTAATCGCACTTTCCACCAATTCATGGATGTCAATGTAGCTAGTGACATATACTGGGCACTTTTCAGTACACAAGCTAATTTTAGGGATTCAGTTGTTAGAAGTTCAGTATCTTCAGGTGTTACAATTTTATACTTGAATTCTTGGAAAACACTCCAGAGTGATTGTTTGATTCTGATTTGTCAGAAGGCTGTTGCTGTTGCTCTCGTTATCACTAGCATTTTAATATTATTTAAATGTCATAATTTTCCTCATAGAGTGCACTCGAAGCCTAGAAATGTTTTGCAAATCATCTTTATTTCAGGTCTTCAAAATCTCTCCCTACAACTATACCTTTACATTCGCCTGGACTCTTTTTCCAGCAATTCATTCCATGTGTTTTCTTTACCCTCTTTATTAATCCTGTAATTTTTAAAATCTATTTCTTAATTTATTAAAAAAAAACTGTTTTCATTGGAAAGTTTTAATTAAACTGCCTAATGATCTTTTGGGTTTATATTATTTTTCCCAATAGGACAATGTATATCCTGGAATCTATAAAGATGCAATTTTAAGTAGCCCTTAAAGTATCTGCAAAATTAGATCCTCTTCATTTTCATTCCCTTCCCATTTCCTTTCTTTTTATTGAAGATGATAGTCAAGCAATAATACTGTCTACTAAAGCTTTAAGCAGCTGAGGAATTGACTATATGACAGACTGCCACTCTGATTAGGAATAACAAGATACAGGTAGTCTGTGACCTACAAACCATTTGTTTCGTATCTGTTTGAAGTTACAATGGCCCTTTAAAAAGTGAATTATGACCCTTTTTCACACTTATAACTATTGCAGAATCCCCATGGTCACGTGATCAGAATTCAGATGCTTGATAATTGTTTGGTATTTATGATGGCTGCCCCAGAGTCATGTGATCTCCTTCTGCAACTTTCTGTCATAAAAGTTAACAGGGAGGTTAGAGTCATTTAACAATTTTGTTACTAATTTAACAATTGCAGTGATTCACTTAATAACTGGCAAGAAAGGTCATAGAATGGGACAAAACTCAACAACTGTCTTGCTTAGCCACAGAAATTTTGGGTTCAATTGTGGTCATAAGTCAAAGACTAACTATATTCATTGTTAACATCCACAGGAAAGATTTTACTAAACATGCCTCGCGGATACAGTCCTTCCGGCATGCAGAAGATAACCTTATCTTCCTGCTATGAAACTGTTGGCAGTTACATTTGGTTTCTTTCTAGTCTACATTTAGTGACTGCTTCATTTAGTAACTGTTTCCAGTTATGATGGTGATGAAAAAAATAACTTTATCATTAATCCTTGCATTTATGGCCTTCATAGGTTTGTAAAGCAAAAAAAAAACCAAACAAACCTGAAATAAGATGATAAATGCAGTAACAGTTTTACTTAGAGACCACTTCATCTAAGGACCGACTTGTGGGTCCCAATTGTACTTGCTAAATGAGTACTATTATAATTTCATTTCTATTCTATTTTTGTCTTATAACTATTGTTGGGGAAAATCATTATACAGATCTTCATTTGAACTAATTTTGGTTTTGTGATTTTAAGAAACATGTTTCATCTGTAAGCAAATAATTTCACTGCTCACCTTCACTCTAAAACATTCGGATACATAAAAAAATAATGGCACCAATACATATTTCTGAGAGGCTGTTGGTGAGAGTTTCTCTTCATGTTCTGTATCCCATCAGTGATCCATAATAAAATTTGGCTCTATTATTTCATGATATTTTAAAATAATGGTTCATTTAAACAAGCTATATTGTTTAAAAACACAACGGGTGAATTCATATACATTAAGTCCAAATCACTCAAACCATGTTAAGGCTTTCCTGTCTTTGGATGGTGTCAGGTGCTGCTTCATTTAATAATCAGGAAAGAAACCACTTAACTCCATTCTTAGAATTAAGTGTACTTTTACTAATTACAAACGATGAGTAGCAAAGCAAACCTGAGTCTGAGTAAATTGCCGTGAAAGCAATGCATATCATGTATAATTCAATCCCCTCCCCTTGGCACACCATTTCATAGTCCAATAATATTTCACCCAACTTTCAAGTGGGAGATATCTTCAAAAAACATCATCAGGCTGGAATGCTGGACAGTTGGCCTTGGCAGGAAACTCCCTTCTGCCACATGCGCAGTGAGATGGTCAGGACATCTTCTAATAACAATCCTCCAGCACATAAAAATTCCCCTCCCAAATACCATGCCCCCCCCTCCCTGTTTCAATGGCAGCCGAAGCAGCAGCGAAGCAGAGGCTGACAGGTGGGATACAAAAAATAAAAATAAACAAACATGTTTGTGAACTAGCTTTATTCTCATGTATACTAACAGTCTCTTGAAGTCCTGAGAAGTAATTCTCAAATAGGTCTGTCTGGAAGTAGGGCTGAAAATCAATGTTGCAGTCACATGTCTGTTCTCAGACTTATCTGCTGTCTAGCTCAGGGGTGTCAAACTCAATTTCATTGAGGGCTGCATCAGGGTTGTGTTTGACCTCGGAGGGAATGGGGTGGGCGTAGCCATGTCAACATCACTCGTGTAGGGGGCACATGTGGTGGCCTGAGCACTCTGCCTGAAAAAATGGGGTCCTAAACTCCATTTTCAGCGCCAACAGCCTCCTGCAACCTTCTGCCAGTGAAAATGGAGCTTGGGAGGGCAGCCCCATGGGCCAGATCTAAACACCTAATTGCAGGATCCAGCCCACAGGCCTTGAGTTTGACACCTCTGATCTAACTGCTTATCAATCTTCCTATTTATCAAGCCACTCATTCTCACCTTCAATTTTCTACTTATCTATCTACTTGTGCTCATACAATATTTACTTGCTGTCCAGAATTGTCTCAAATCACAAGATGAGCTGCATATAAATGTAATAATAAATGAATAAAAAATTCACTTACTTATCTTCCTACCTACCAGAGGTGGGTTTCTGCCTGTTCGGCCAGGATCGGGCGAAATGGTAGTGGCGGCAGCAGGAAGCTTTGTCTACCTGCCCAGATACTTCTGAGCATGCACAGAAGCTTCGCGTGCGCAAAACAGTAGTAAAAAAAATGGAAATCCATCACTGCTTCCTACATGTCTATCTTTGGATATCTCTGTGACAAAGAAACACTTGACTTGAATGCTATCAGAATAAACAAAGATTTGCAGAGCTATAGTCTTGAGTTCCTTAGGCATATCCTATTTGCTTTTCTTTGTTTCTTTTTTACAGACTAGTCATGGAAGCAGTTAGCAGTTACTTTAAAAATCCTGGAAACAATTCTAAATTTGCACATTTCATCTCTCTCTCTGTCTGTGTGTTTTAAGCATTTTCTGTGTAGAGGCGATGTCATTTGTTCTGTGTCTTCCTTCCCTTTTTCTGATGAAGTGTCACTTCAAATAAGCAGCATCTCATTTGTTTATGAATGGCAGGGCAAGAGTGATTTGGTGCTGTAATGCCCGTCTTTCTCTGTATTTTTCATGTAGCGTTTGTTTGCTCAGATAATCCAACCAACATAAAATGCAAATATGCCCTTTATGAAGGTGATGGTTTAAATAATTATGACTGTTTACTGATAGTCCCTATTCCCATAATTGAAATCGTAATCTGTGCATGGACTATTAAATGCAGGCATAAAGATGAAGTTTATTTCAGACTGCTTATTAATTGAAAAATGAAGATGGTTATCAAGTTTAGACAGAATACCTCATAAAAATTATTAATGAAATCAGTTCTAAAACTTAATTACATAGAAGTACTTTTAATGCAATAAAATCTAATGCTGTGTTTTCTCTGAGGCATTTTCCGTAACAGTATACGGCTAAGCTAAACTACCTTTCAGCTAAATTAAGCTGAAAACAGACAAACATAATGAATAGCATGTTGAGTGAATCCAGCCACTTGTTTATGAACTTGTGATCCTATTTGGAATGTGTAGATTAATCAAAAAGATGATTTCTAAAAGAAAAAGGTAGAAAATCCCAAAGACTCCTGGAAGTTGAGCAATGTATAATTTTGTAGGTTAAAATCAATATTTGAATTGCACCCAAGAAGTCTACTGGTAACCATTGATTTTACATGATTATAACAGATTTCATCTTGCTAAAAGCCCAGTTGTTCCATTTCTACCAATTTCTATTTTGGGACTTAAGAGCATTCTCATTTATACTGTCTGAGAGCTGCATCTTCCTGGGAGCCATGTAAAGTAGCCTATATGTCCACACACAGCACTGATGTCAGGATGTCAAGCTAGGATATATTATACATATTGGCTTACAGCTGTTCGAAATCTCAAATCAACCCAAATTGACTGGATATAACAATGTTTGTTGGGAATAGGACTGAGAATGTATGCATTGTTCCCAAATTAGGAAGCATTTGCAAATGATACTTGCTGATTATTTTATTGATCATTTGGCCAGGATTTTTGTTGTCTCTTTGAATTACTAAGTCAGGCTGCTAATGGGATGGCAGGAAGAGTAGAAATGCTTTGGGTGTTATTCACTTTCTCAGCTCTTTGATGCGGCCAGACAGTCAAACTTTACTTTTATATAAGGCGAAATCTTCCCTCTTTACAATTAGTGTCTATATCTCAAATTCATACTGATAGGTATAATCATTTACTACTTTTAAGAAGCAAGAGGCAAGTCTCTGCTATTCCTTCTGTGCCATTTTTTGATCAATCCATAGGCTTCATTACTTTCATCAGAATGGCAAAAGCAGCCACTGCATAAACTCACATTAACAGATTAACAGAGTTAGAAGGAAGCTTGTGGGTCATCTAGCCAACCCCCCACCCAAGCAGGACACCCTACACCATTTCTGACAGATGTCTCTTCTTGAAAGCTTCCAGTGATGACTCTCCCACAACTTCTGAAGACAAGCTGTTCCATTGGTTGATGGCTCTCACTGCTCAAGCACCTTGGATTTACAGTTTTGACACTGCAGTGCAGCTTGTGTCACTCTACTATCCCTAGTGCATGCATGTGCACACAGATGCCTCTGAGTTTACTTATCACTCTGGCTAGTTTGCTTCTGCTGTCTTTAGGAATTAACTGAGGATAGTCAGCAAGCTACAATCCCGATAGTATTGAGGAGTAAGAGGTGCCAGGCTTGCCAAGCAATTACAAGAGTCTCCCTGTCGAAATAAGAAATCCAGCAAACTATCCTACTGTTCAATAGCAAGTCACTGGCCAGTCTTCTGAGTCCTTTTCTGAAGAGACCAACATTTTCTTCCCTGTCAGGGCAGTATTGAGGGAGTCCTTCCAGGATGGACCATGCCTGCTGCCTGCCTGCTAGATAGCTGCCTCACAACTGAGAGTGGCTCTGCGTGACTTACAATGCATAAAAGCATAAATAAAAAAGCATTAAAATTAACAACAAATAAATAAAGATTAAAAACCAAGAGCACAAATGGTACAAAGCCAATCAGAAGAGCCAGGTTTTAAAGCCATTCTGGAAGGCCAGAAGGGTGAAGGCAAATCTCCCCTCCACTGCCAAATCTTCCAGAGGATAGGGGCCATCACAGAAAAGGTTCTTCTTGACTCTGCTAGCCAAAATTCCTTAGCTGATGGGATGCTCTTCTACTGGAGCGAAAGGGGCAGGCTAATCCCATGGGAATGAGACAATTCCTAAGATAACCTCTCATAGGCCATGATGCCAGCTTTCCTGATAATCTAAAAAAGGAACCTAAGGACCAGTGGTGGGTTGCAGACGGTATGCCCCGGTGTGCATGTACTGGAGCCAGCCCGGAGCACCGGGTACCGTTCCAGTACGGTGCTCCGGAGGGCCCACCCACACGCCCGAGCTCCTTACCGGAGTTTTAAGACTTTCGCACTTCTGTGCAGGTGCATAGGGCCTACAGCGCCTGCGCAATGCTCCACGGAGCATCTGGAGCATCATGGAGGCGTTTGAATGTATGCATGCGCTACATGTATGTGTGCATGAGCTGTGCGCATCCATGAGGATTCTGCAGCCCCCATTGCAACTGTACCAGTTGGAACGGGATTTGCAACTCACCACTGCTAAGGACTCAAAGCCACAAAGCACAAGCCTATGGCATCTTAGAAAGCCTTATTTTTTAAAAATGATGTTGAAACACTGGATTTTTAATGTAAGACATTTCATTGATTTGACCATTTCTATGCAGGCTGTTAGCCATATCTTGATTTGGAAATGGTTGGATTATTTTCCTTAACCTAGCTATATATACCTTAAAATAGGTTCACCTGATAAGCTTTTCTTTTTTTAAAAAAAGGATTGCAGTATTATTATTATTTTATTATTTTTTTATTATTATTATTATTGGACATTTATAGGCCGCCCTTTTCCCTAAGGGGACTCAGGGCGGCTTACAATCAAAAAGGAAAGGGAGTGTAGGACAATACAAAAAGAAATGTGAACAAAAGTAAATTAAACAGTAAAACTCAACATTCACTCAGCATTCGGGAGGGGCGAAAGTAAACTTATCCCCAGGCCTGACGGGCTAGCCAGTTCTTGAGGGCTGTGCGGAAGGTCTGGACGGTGGTGAGGGTACGAATCTCCACGGGGAGATTGTTCCATAGTGTCGGAGCCGCAGCAGAGAAGGCTCTCCTCCGAGTAGTCACCAATCGGCACTGACTGGCGGATGGAATACGGAGGAGGCCAACTCTATGCGATCTGATGGGACGCAGGGAGGTAATTGGCAGAAGGCGGTCTCTCAAATAGCCAGATCCACTACCATGGAGCGCTTTATAGGTGGTGAGTAGGACCTTGAAGTGCACCCGGAGATCGACAGGTAGCCAGTGCAGCTCACGGAGGATCGGTGTTATGTGGGCGAACCGTGGTGCGCCCATGATCACTCGCGCGGCCGCATTCTGGACTAGCTGAAGTCTCCGGATGCTCTTCAAGGGCAGCCCCATATAGAGCACATTACAGTATTCCAGCCTGGAGATCACAAGGGCTCGGGTGACTGTTGTGAGGGCCTCCCGATTCAGGTAGGGCCGCAACTGGCGCACCAGGCGAACCTGGGCAAATGCCCCCCTGGTCACAGCTGAGAGATGGTGGTCAAAAGTCAGCTGTGGGTCCAGGAGGACTCCCAAGTTGCGGGCCCTTTCTGAGGGGTGTAAGTTTTGTCCCCCCAGCCTGAGTGATGGTATGTTGGTCAAATTTTTGGGAGGGAAACACAACAGCCACTCGGTCTTGTCTGGGTTGAGTATCAGCTTGTTTGCTCTCATCCAGTCTTTAATGGCTTCTAGACCCCGGTTCATCACGTCCACCGCTTCATTGAGTTGGCACGGGGCGGACAGATACAACTGTGTATCGTCCGCATATTGATGGTATTTTATCCCGTGCCTTCGGATGATCTCGCCCAGCGGTTTCATGTAAATGTTAAATAGTAGGGGGGATAGGACCGACCCCTGCGGCACCCCATAAGTTAGGGGCCTCAGGGACGATCTCTGCCCCCCCACCAACACCGACTGCGACCTGTCCGAGAGATAGGAGGAGAACCACTGCAAAACAGTGCCGCCCACCCCTATCTCCCGCAGTCGTCGCAGAAGGATACCATGGTCGATGGTATCGAAAGCCGCTGAGAGGTCCAGGAGAACTAGGATGGAAGCATGGCCTCCATCCCTAGCTCTCCAGAGATCATCGGTCAATGCGACCAAAGCGGTTTCTGTGCTGTAACCGGGTCTGAAGCCAGACTGGAAGGGGTCAAGATAGTTAGCTTCCTCCAAGGTACGCTGAAGCTGGAGAGCCACCACCTTCTCAACAACCTTCCCTACAAAGGGGAGGTTGGAGACTGGACGATAGTTATTAAGAACAGCTGGATCCAAGGATGGTTTCTTCAGGAGGGGTCTTACCACCGCTGTCTTGAGCGCGGTGGGAAAGTACCCCTCCCGAAGAGAGGCGGTAACAACCGCCTGGATCCAGCCTCGTGTCACCTCACTGCTGTTGGCAACCAGCCAGGAGGGACACGGGTCCAGTATGCAGGTGGAGGCACTCACAGCTCGCATAGCCTTGTCCACATCCCCAGAGGCAACTTCCTGAAACTCAACCCAGCGATGGTTTGCCAAGTCTTCTCCTTGTGTCTCGGCTGGATCTACTGGGGTGGAGTCCAGGTCCGCTCGAAACCGGGCAACTTTGTCCGCCAAGAACTGGACATACTCCTCAGCCTTACCCTGTAGGGAGTCCCCCGTCTCCCTCCTATTTAGGAGGGAGCGGGTTATCCTAAACAGGGCGGCTGGGCGGGACTCGGCGGACGCTACCAAGGAGGCAATATATGTTATTTTTGCTGTTCTTAAAGTCCGAATATACTCCTTGGTGCATGCTGTTAAAAGTGCCCGTTTCGACTCGGACCTATCGGACCTCCACGAGTGCTCTAGGCGTCTCCTCCGGCGCTTTACCTCCCGGAGCTCCTCAGTGAACCAAGGAGGCCTCCGGGGGCCGCTGACCCGGAGGGGCCGTAGCGGCGCAATCCGGTCTAGAGACTCCGAAGCTGCCGAGTGCCAGGCAGCGACGAGGGTCTCCGCCGAACTGTGGGCGAGGGTATCAGGAATAACCCCAAGCTCCGTCTGGAACCTAACAGGATCCATCAGTCGCTTGGGGCGGAACCAGCTGGTCGGTTCCTCCTCCCTACGGTGGGGGTTTGGCCTCCGGAAGTCTAGCCTCAGTAGGTAGTGGTCTGACCACGACAGGGGTATGATCTCATTACCCCTCAGACCAAGATCGTAACTCCACTGCTCCGAGAGGAATACGAGGTCGAGCGTGTGACCCGCTGAGTGAGTTGGGCCTCGGATTACTTGAGTCCAGCCCATGGCTGTCATGGAAGCCATGAACTCCTGCGCTCCATCAGAGTGTTCACCGAGCGAAGGCAAGTTGAAGTCCCCCAGAACTATAAGTCTAGGGAACTCAACTGCTAGCTCGGCTACTGACTCGAGGAGCGAGGGGAGGGCTGCTGCAACGCAGTTGGGAGGCAGGTACGTAAGTATAACCCTTACTGGCACTGATTTCAAACCTGGCAGGTTACTGTTCTTTAAAAGGTCTACCATCCTTGCTGTTTTCATCTCAATCTGCCAAAAAGAGAAGCAGCTTCAAGCATTTTGAACTTGATAAAAGAATGAATATCAGGGCTATTTATTGAAGCAGACAGAAAACCCCTATCTACTTATTAATTGCTGAATTTAACTACTTCTGTAAATTGTATGATAGATCAAGCAAGCGAAGCTTGTGTAAGACATAAAATATATCTTTTGGAACCCTTTTACCCTAGCAGAAAATTAATATATATGACCCCAACAGCACATACTAATTGTCTGTTAATGATTTCAACCAATATTTCCAGGAAGAGCACAGGCATCTGAATATGATTCCAGTTTTGCTTTCATTACTAATATTAACAGATGTCTACAAGTACAGATGTCTACAATAGTCACTCTGTGAGGGAGATGGGTGTTTCAAAATTTGATCAATAAAATAAATTGAAAGTGATTAATTATATTGATAAAAATGAAGGATTAGGAAGAGTTTTAGTCTTAATAGTTTCAGATAATTCCTTGCTACAACTTTACTTCAGGAGGTACATGTTTGTACTTTTTATACAAAGATGGGATACTGTGTTTGCCTCCAACTAATCTGTGAAAAATCAAACATGTACAATGGAAAGACATTCTGAGTCTCTAGAGATCAATTAAAACTCATCTCCATTCTGCTGCTGTTGTGCTTTTCCCTTATATTTATGGATAAAAAGTATGAGAATGCAAAATTATGATATGCCGCTTTTCTTTCTTTTTAAGTGTAAACTATTTCCTCAATATATTTATCACTGAATTATATTTGTTGTTGCTGTTAATTGCGAAGTCGTGTCTGACCCATTGCGATCCCATGGACAACGTTCCTCCAGGCTTCCTGTCCTCTACCATCCTCTGGAGTCCATTTAAGCTCATGCCTACTGCTTTGGTGACTCCGTCCAGCCACCTCTTCTTTTGCCCTCAAACTTTCCCAGCATTAGGCTCTTCTCCAGTGAGTCCTTCTTTCTCATTAGGTGGCCAAAGTATTTAAATTTCATCTTCAGGATCTGGTAATTATATTATCAGAATATAATAAAAATGAGAAGTATGACATATCTCTCCCTAAAACAATTGGGCAGGCCACTATATTTTGCCCTGATTAGCTGCAGCACAGCTTCAAGGGGGCTTCTATCATGGTGATCAGTGCAAAATACAGGTGAACCAGAAAGGGATTTAGCCTTTGAGCTACATCTAGTTCACCAACCTTACTCTACCATATATTGATAATCTACAGTACTATTATTTCTATTGAAATTCTGCTGATCTGGAAATTTTAGACTATGAATAGATCAAACAAAATAACCAAATACTGTATTGTCTGAGCAAGGAGACTGCTTCACTACTATATGTATCAACTCTTACCCTTAAATTGCATTAAGATGGGAGTAATCAGGTGAAGAAGACGATATTGCAAACATTCAAGTCACATGATTTAAGTTGATAGAAGCTTACCTTTCTTCAAAATTTCTTCATGGGAACTTTTTTTCTTTTGTTAGAAAGCAATGTAGAATTATTATACTATGAACCTGTTTTAAGAAGGAAAGGATCTACCCAACTTTCATCTCATATAGTTTTCCTTTTTATGACTTTTGCCTCTAGATGCCATGAACAATTGTGTTTTTGTTGTTTTTGAATATGTGAATATTTGTGGATATTTGAGTGTGTAGGAATACATTTATTCACATGGACAATTCTACAACTGTGTTTCTCAACCCTGGAAGACTGAAGATGTGTAGACTTTAGCTCCACAACCAGCATGCTATCCATAAAGTCAAACATAGCAGAAGCTATAGAAGACAAAGAATGGATAGCATCTATTTCTCTATCTAGAAATCCTTGAAAATTCTCACACACAGGAAAACTGATTCATTTCTTCTCACGTGACATGTCTGCTGCCGCCTGTATATCGTAAAAATGATGTGCTCATTTTAGAAAGCAGTTGTGATACGCCAGTTGCATCTAGCAGTGATTATTCCCAAGAAATTATTGCTTTAGCCCACTGACGTTGCTAATTTAAAAAAATTATGTTCAATGTGACAGGCATTTGCATTGGATGACAGTGAGTTGACTCTTGCAGTCATGACTTACATCTCAATTTTTAGGAAACCGTATTTTCTTCTCCAATTATAGCAGTAGACTTATATACCGCTTCATAGGCCTTTCAGGCCTCTCTAAGCGGTTTACAGAGAGTCAGCATATTGCCCCCAACAATCTGGGTCCTCAAGCAAGGAGGTCTTTATTCAATTAAGAGTCAGTCTACTTCTGGGAAGACGTATTGAACCTGTTTATAAGTACCATTTTGCTGAAATTATTTTTTCTGCATTTGCAAAAACCATGCCACAAAGTGCATTTTATAAAAAAAATGAAAAATAATACTAATGCAGTTCAAGGCTTTTCAGTAGTACAATTGTTGGTGTTAAGTACAGCTCTACTAAATATTTTTATTACATGTAAAGTGCATAATAATAGTTTGTTTTCCTATTTATCCCACAACATGGCAATGAAAGTAACAAAAGAAACTGAAGTTAAGGGCATTGCTCTCCTTAATCAATTATATATCTGGCACAGCCAGACAGTTATGTACCTGTTTCTCAATGGAAAGCTGCTATACATCCCTGTCTCTGGAAAAGAAATTGTATGTGGGTGGGAAAAGAAATATATGAAGCTATAATTCTTGCGAAAGTTAAATTCCGTCACTGACTGCATCTGCAGAGAACATAAAGTCATTTATGATTACAGCTAGGGAGGAAAACATGTAGGACACTCTTATCAGAGATGAGTACTACTATCTCATGCTGTATTTTGTAGGCAGGTGTGTGTGTGTGTTTGTGTGTGTTTGTAAGTGACAATTCTTTATCTCAGGGCTCAAGGTGCAGAGTAGAGCACATACAAAGGAATTACTTCTCTAGTATCATTACATTAAACTCTGGCTTGCTCTGCATTTATTTCCTCTTATTACCAGGGACATGCACTCACTAGAGGCAGGGGAGGCGGGGCCTCACCAGTCTCCTCAGGAAAAGGAAGGAATTTTAAAGATTTTTTTCTAAAATAATTAAGGCCAAGCTAGTTGCTACCAGACTTCAACTCACAGTGATTTGGAGTGTACATAGTGTTTAAGTATAGGAAGAGGCCAGAGAACTCGGGGCCTCCTTTGCATAAGAATTTTTTTTGCCTTTTAAGGGTTAACCAAGGGTTAAAAAGCAAAAAATTAGTATGCAAATGAGGCCCATAGTTCTCGGGCCTCCTCCTGCAGAGGGCACGTGGTGGCTCTAGGAGCCACTATCCTAGCCTGCCTGGCCCTGGAGCCTAGCTAGAATGAATCTGGAATTTTGGTGTAGCTGGAAGGTATGTTGGTCAGAGGGAGGGGGCAGGGGGGAGGAATTCAATTTATTTGTAATTTAAGTAATTGTCATTTGTTTTTATTGTGTCTGTGTGTGTTTGTGTTTGTGTGTGTTTCTTTCTTAACTTCACTCAAACAAACTCTCTCTCAATTTGAGAGAGAGTTTGCTTGAGAAGAGAGGGAAGGAGCAGACGCAGGGAGGGGAGCCTTGTTTGTTTGAGAAGAGAGGGGCAGCCCTCTCCCCCCCATCCTGCTCCCCTCTTCCTTTCCTCCTCCTCCTCTCCCCTTTCTTCGCCGGCTGCCACCTCGCCCCCCTCCGCCTCCTCCGTCCCCCCCGCTGTGTCCGCCAGGCGTCTCGCATTTATGGCAGGCATAAATGCGAGACGCCTGGCGGACACAGACCTAGGGATGGAGGAGGTGGGGGCGAGGAGGAACCGCGGAGGCGAAAGGCGAAGAGGGGTGGGGGGGTGTTTGCAGCCCTGGTTCCGTCTCCCAGCAGCCCCGGAGGAAACGGCGAAGAGGGGTGGGGCAGTGTTCCAAGAGCCCCCCCCCCCCTTTTGGCACTCCGCAAGGCCTGCCGGAGCTCTGGGAGAAAGCAGCGGGAGCGGAATGCTGTCCTCTATTGCTGGAAAGTCTGGGGAGGGAAGCGGGGCTCATGGAGACTTGCTCGCAGCCGGCTTCTCTGGAGCGGAGGGGGGACGATAGAAGCGGAGCGGATCCTCTTGCCGCTGCGGGCTCGCTCCGCTTCTATCACCCCCCCTCTGCTCCAGAGAAGCCGGCTGCGAGCAAGTCTCCACGAGCCCCGCTTCCCTCCCCGGATTTCCGGCAATAGAGGACAGCATTCCGCTCCCGCCGCTTTTTTCCAGAGCTCCGGCAGGCCTTGCGGAGTGCCAAAAGGGGAGGGGGCCTCTTGGAACACCCCCCCACCCCTCTTCGCCGTTTCCTCCTGGGGCTGCTAGGAGACGGAACCAGGGCTGCAAACACCCCCCCCCACCCCTCTTCGCCTTTTGCCTCCACGGCTCTTGCTCCAGCCTGCTGCGGGGGGGGGGGGGGGAGCCGCTTTCTTTCTTTTTGCCTCACCAGCCAGAAGCTTCACCGCACGTCACTGCTTATTACACACATATCAGTTAATGTATGGAAATCCAAGGGCTGTGGAAATAAGATTCTCCTTAGATCTGAACAATTAATTCTGCTCCAGATAAAGAGTAAATTAGAGCAAATGGATGGGGTGGGGTGGGATAGGATGGCAGAAACTCAGAACTGAATACGTTTACTTAGGACTGGTGCCAACAATGTAGGACATAAATGGAGTGGCACCAAAGCAAAGGAAGATTTAGAGGTTGGCACTAGCAAAGCAATGTCAGTAGGGAGTACTACTCACAGAGAGAGAGAGAGAAAAATAAGTGTTTTACTATACATAAAAAGCCTAATATTGGAAAAAGAAATTATGAACCGCAATGTAAAATTCTTGTTCAGGGGATTTGGCTAAGAATAAAGGTGAGAGAATCCATTATTTTATTCTTATCAATAATCACTGGTTTACTAATGAACTCAATGTAATATGAAGAATGCAATTATTGTAAGATATCATAAAATCTCTACCATGGTAACACATGTGGCTGCATGTTTTATTAGTAGAATCCACAAAGCTTTTGATAATTTTTCTAAGACTCCCCTGGAATCAAGACAGCTAATAACTCAGATAAATAATTATACACTAACTAAACTTGTGATAAAATATAGGTTAAATGTAGTTGAATTCATAGTAGACCAGAGACTACTCATAATTGTCTTATAATCAACTTGGAGCATACTGTCAAGTGGAGCCGCATAGTAAATCAGCATATTGGTTACTTTATAAGAATACCTTTATTTATTCTCACTGTCAAGCTGTAGATCTCTACAGGATCAGGAAGTAGTGTTTCTTATTAGTTTACAAATGTTGGAGCCATGAGGGTTGAATTGAATGGAAAGGCAGGACTTAAACAGAGTACTGAAAATAAATATTCACATTTCAACTGAGCCATGAATTCTTCATATGAATTTGCTAGTAGGATAAAACTGGCTGGAGAGAATAAATCTGCCAGAAAATGGATAACTGTTGCCTTTACCAAGTGCTTCTCAATCTGAGATTTAGAATACAGGGTTTGTGTGTTTGTTGTTGGTTTATTTCATTCTAACCAAAAGAAATCTGTTGGAGGATGCAGAATTTTATTGCACACAGACGAGAAAGAGACGATTAGACAATACATACAAAACTTTGCTGTCAAAATAAGGCATATTATTTTATCTTAAATTGATTTTTTATTCCTAAGCCATAACCCATGTGCCTTGCATCACTGAATGGGCATATGTTTTTTTTCCTAAAACACAAATGCTGACATCTCTACTTTTAAAAAAGCTACTAAACTTCAAGCTAAGAATAATGGACAGGTAAAAGACATGCTGTGACCTCTTAGTTAAGTCCAAATACTCCTCTCCAGCAAGTCCCAGGTAGGAAAAAAATGAGTCTTATTTTGCACATTCTACTTTGGATATGAGAATAATTACCTCTATTTATAGTTATGCCCAGCTAGCAGTTTCATAATATCTATAATATTCTACCTCTCTTCCTCTGCCAGGAGAACTTTTTTTTAATAGGGTGGCAGAATCCCAAGGGTGACAGTTCCATAAGAAGACACACATTCTTTCTCTCACAGCTGCTGGAAGTGAAATATGTTGTTAATCAGTGCCTAGGACTGTGATGGCAAATTCTTTGGGCTCAGCATGTCAAAAATTTGGAAAATACCTAATTTGACTACGATGGCGTGTCACTGCTGCCCCCAAACAGAGAAACAATTCTTCACACATTCATTTATTTTTTAAAAACAATGAATTCCAACCATTTGTGGTGCCATGTGCTATATAAAGAAATGGCAATTATAAAAATGAAATACGAGTAAAACAAATTCATGAGGTGTGTGTGTCAAAGCTGCATAAGAGTACTCCCCATTCTCATACGACCTCTGCAGCTTCCAAAAATCATGAAAGAATACAACATGCTATTATTTATGGAGATTCTCAGCAGTCATGGTTATTCCAAAAGTGTTTTTTTGAAAGGCAACTGGACTTTGTTGCTTTTTCCCTTAATACATTTTGATTCTCATTCAAGAAGCTTCTTCATTTTTAACTAAATGGTGGAGAATAGAAGGATTTATATTCCTTGCAGTCATCTGGTCATTAGCATTCCCTCTGAAAGTCAAAGAGACTTATCTATGCCCTCAGGGTCACCTGAAGAGTACAAATGGATGTAGAACTTTCATGGAACTGCTGAAAGAGCATGCTTTTGAGAATAGTTGTTGTCAGGTGCTGATGAATCTTACCCAAAACATCATGTTGTTCACCTTTCACTTGTGTGTCATAGGTTTGCAATCACTGGCCTAAGACTTGTAGGCATCAATATCTTATTTGTCAGGAAAAACTCTTGAAAATGCAGGAATTAGCTAGATAGTGAGATTTCAACTTTGCGTGGGTGTATGCACAATGTCAAGTCAAGTCAAGGGTTGCGTCCTGGCAACTGTTTGGACAAGCCCTGCAGCTTTTTGGCAACATCTTCAGAAGTGGTTTCCACTGCCTTCTTCCTAGTGTGCCTCATGTCATGCCCCAGTTTAAAACTCAAGATCTCCTACTTTCTAGCACAATGCCTGAACTACACTATCAAACTGGCCATCAATTTTTTATACTAAGAAGGGTGGTTTTTTTGTCAAAGCTGTGGCTCCTTTAATGAGTTACAGGTAGCTCCTGTGTTTGCACTCCCATATTCTACAATATAACTTCTCAACCATACCAAAAGCACTGCACATTCTGAAATTCAGTTAGGAAAGGGAGCCTCTGGATTTGTAAACAGCTTACATATTTGTATTGTTCTTAACAATATAGGTTATTATAGTCGAACTGAAAGCTTCCATGTATTTACAAAAAACAATTTAATCTGATAAATTAGCATACAGTATATGCTATACATACAGATGAATATGTGAAATATCTACTCTCTGAACAAGTGACCTGACTAAAGGATACCTATTCTTTAGTACAACTGTGGTGTGGTATAAAATGATGTCCATTAATTTAAAATAATTAGCAGCACAATCTTACACGTTTCCTTAAAATTAAGCCCAATTAAAGACTTATTTCTAATAATATGGATTGCAGCCTGAACTGATTTATTAGCTTTGCAATTCCCTAATAAAAGCAATAATTCAAGGAATGAAAATATAAAACAAATAATATGGCAGCAGGTAAAGCAGATTCTGTCAAAACACCCAAGATTTCAGAATATATTTCACTAGGTACAATAGAATATTATCCCATGGCTTGAGCCTCAGAAGTCTATTTACACCTTTCCGATAGTTGATATCAGTCACTGAGCACATGGGCTCTTCCCAGTGTTACTTTAATTGTCACACATGGAATGAAAATCTCACACCTTATTTTCAGCTGGCTCCTAGAACTACTTTATATTTCAAGAAGATTTATCCAAGTCAAGAACACTGGAAATGTGCTTTTATTTTCTCTTTCTTTTCTCTCCCACCCTCCCCCTTTTGAAATGCCAGTCAGTTTTCCTTTGAAATAAATAAAACATTATGCAATAGAAATATTAGTTAAAATATGAAGCTATCAAGAAGCATGTTATGCTGACAACTGATGACTTTTCCAATGGTATTCCCATGCTCTTAATGAGAGCTTACGTTTAGCTGTTTGCAGGTTTCATATTTCTTTAATTATTCATATCCGTTCCTTCTTGATACTTCTTACCTTGGAATCAACAAAAGGACACAATTAACACGACGGAACTCACATTGGCTGTTTTATTTAGAGGAAGGACATTCCACGTTGCCATTACTTCCACTGCTTTATCTCTCAAAAACAGAATGAAGGTCCATGATCAACTTCAACTTTATGAGAAGGAGCAGAAATTATGTCCTCCTTAAGGCACCGCAGATGAAGGACCAATGGAAAGTTATTTCTCACTCCATGCAAAGGGAAAACGGAATAAATAGTTTCCACATATACTGTATATGCATGCCCTTAGTTTATGCTACCCTATATTGGGTTGTATGCAAAATACTCCAATTATTCCTATTGGATTGCATCTTGGAAGATTGCAAAAAGCCTCAAGATAGGGAGAGGCAAGAATTTCTGCATCTCCACAAGTAATACTGAGCACCAGGGGTGCTTTTTTAAAAATAGATTTACTTGGATTTCCAATACACTACAGCCAAATCAGAAATAAATCACACCAAGCATAACCAATATTGTGGGATCCATGAGCCTAAATTGCTTTTAGGCCGGGAAGCCCTTCCAAGGACCTTGTTTGTTTGTTCAGATTGCACAGGTTGAGGTGAAGCAGTGTCACATTGCAGATGCATGAAAGGGGCAGCGTTTGCATTAGGTTGGTATGATGTTTCGTTATTTACAACCCCCTTGCAAAACCACACTGTTTGTAGGTCATAGATCATTGTGGCCAACCAGAAACCAGTAGTCCACTTCAGTGGATTAGGGATACTTTATATTCTAAAATATGTGTCTCCCAGCTATCAAAAATGCAATAGCCAGGACAGAGGTGTCTACAAGATGTGGCCAAACAGATGGTGATCATTGCGGTGTGATTGAAGTGCCACCTATTTTATGTGCATTTTGTTAAAGTAAGGCCAGTGTCTTGAATTTTTGACCATAACTTGCAGTGAAATTGAGTGAAAAATTTAATAGATATAGCAAAAATACAATGCAATTTGCATCTTTGTTCCTAGAGCAGCGTATATTCTATTTTTGTTATGAGCCATGGTGGCACAGTGGTTAAAATGAACTATTGCGGGTTGACTCTGCTCACTGCCAGGAGTTTGATTCTGACTGGCTCAAGGTTGACTCAGCCTTCCATCCTCCCAAGGTCAGTAAAATGAGGACCTGGATGATTGGGGACAATATGCTGACTCTGTAAACCTCTTAGAGAGGCTATAAAGCACTATGGAACAGCATACAAGTCTAAGTGCTACTGCTATTGCTATTGTAGGCCTTCATATCTTTATGAAGGGAAATAAATACAACTTCTACAAATTGATATAGAAAATGAAACACTTTGCTATAAAAAAACTGCATACCACAGAAAGCTACAATTATTTCAACTGTGGTACATCATCACTGTCTTTCTCTATTCTTATATTGCAACTCACATTGTTCCTCTAACTGATTTAGTGCATACTTCTAAAATGGACTCTCTTGGGAACACTAATAAAGTTAATGTTTATGATTCCTTTAGTCTCCATATCTTACCTTTTTGGGGCCAGTCTCATCCTTTCATATGTTCAAAAAGCATAAAGTAGCATAATCGGAGTTGAGTAATATCCAGAGCGGGCTGTGCTAAATGTCTCCTTTTCTACTGTAGCCTATGCATTCTGCTGTACATGTTCTACTTTTCTTTTCATGCCATACATTCAGCCCATTTTAATCTTCTGCTGGCTACAGCTCTATTATCTTTATTGTCTCATGCCCAGCCAAAACAGGACCATCTGTTGCACAGCTGCAGTGTTTTCTGCATTGGCTAAAATATAATGAATCAATTAAAACAATGGGAAAAGGCACAGTGGAACATTTGTATTTTTATTGGCAACCCAGTTATGCCATCCCAGTTCCCCTTGTTCCCATTTTTTGTACTAGGCTAAATTTAAAAGCATTCTTCACGGGGGGGGGGGGGGATTAGAATTCTTTTCTTTGTGGCCTGCTGCATTTCCTACTACAAAGTCGGTTATTCTGCTGCTGTTAATAAGCAACAGTTAAATTCTGGACATGACCCCAGGCATCAATTAAAACTGTAGGCTTCCATTCCATGCATAGTTATACTGAAGTTTATTTAAGATCAATGGAAACTACACAAGGATAGCCTAATGATTTGCAACTATAAGCAATTCTATACTCTAATTAAAGCAGTGGCAGTGGGAGCTTCCTGCCACAACACCTGCAGAAAGATTGCTGTATTCTTTATGTGCTTAAACATGGAAGAAGAGAAAACGATAGAGTCGATTTTGGGGAGGGAAGAATGAGAAAGCGTTAGGGACGGGAGAAACTGGAAATGTAATCTTTGCTCAATCTTCTCTATGATGGATTCACAACCCACAGAATTTCCCGAATGTTCAGCATATTCACTTTGTTTCTTTCTACTAAAATACCATTTTTCATCAAGAAGAAATCAATAGTTCCTTAATAAAATCCAAACAGAAAGAGCTATTCGGGAAGTTAATTATATTACTGTCTCACTATTTCTCAGAACGTGCAGCCTATCTTCAGTCAGCCTAGTTAATGGTGAGCAAAACTGGAAGCTCTCACCTGAAGTTTGAACTCTAAATAGCAGTGTTTTTTTTTTCTTGTTAGCCACTTAACTGAGTAGGGTCAAAAACGGATGGGAGACCACAAGGAAATTATAGAACTGTAGGGTGTAATTAGGATTTTTTTTTAAAAAAAAAACATCCCAAAAGAAAGCTATAGCACACCTTATTTTGTTGACAATAAATAAATGGCTAATATTTTTTTCCATGAAATTCACCCTATGAGAGAATCATCTTTCAGAATAAATATATTGTAAGCTTTTACTCATGAACACTTCTTTCAACAATTTTCTACAGGGATATTGGAAGAAATTGACAAATTTTCAAATGGATTGTTCTCCACATAAGAATCAATAAGGCATTTTAAAGACACTTGAAGACATTTATGGAATGAGATTACAAATTTATAATGCAATACAATGTCTCTGAATGAAAATGGTTGAGAGGATTTTTTTTTTCATGATTTCTTGACCGAGAATATTTTTGAGGATAGGGAGCTACAAAACTCTCATTATCTGTTTCTGCTTCACATTGAACAAAGCTGCTCACAGCAGTCCTAAAATGACAAGCCCATTTCTTTAATTATGCAGAGGGCAGGTGCATATCACTGATGTTTCATATTCTTCATATAAGTGTCAATCTTCTTGTAACAAGGAGCTATCTTACCAATAGAGATATTAGCTCCATAGGGAGCTTTAGTCACAACCCACCGTTAACAGACCAATTTATGTTTAAGATGCAGCCGTCTTTCCCAACCTGATGCTTTCCAAATTGGGCCAAAGAAGGAAGGGAAGTGTAGTTTAAAAAAAAAATTAGCAGCTGAATTGCTAATTGCTAGTTGACTGCGTGGCCTCACAAATTGAAAGATTGATTAAATAAATAAATGCAATTTCAAAGCAAACCATGTTGACTTTTTATTAGATTCCATCACATTGACCCCCAGATAATACTGTTCAGTAGTGGTCTCCAAGCTGGCACCAGGAACCTGTTTCATGGAAGACAATTTTCCACAGACTGAGGGTGGGGATGGTTTCACCACAATGTAGATCCTGTGCATGCACAGATAAATCTTTGCTTGCTCACCTGCTGCTTGAGCGCCCTGATTCCTGATAGGCCATGTACCAGTACTGGTCCAGGGCCTGAGGGTTAGAAATTCTTGCTGTACAGAATAAGCAGCATGTAGCCTTCAGCTGTTGAATTACAAGGCCCACCTTCCTTAGTTATACTGCTATGGGTTGAAGTTGCTGCGTGTTGAGGGTGCTAGGAACGGGAGCACAGGAATTTCTGGAAGTCTACAAGTCTACCAACTATTTTTCGTGGCATAATATGATGCTTATTCAGGTATGATTTCCAATATATTAACTGTCCGTCCCCCCCGCCAAGAAAGTGAGTTTAGGATTGCAGTATTACATAAATAAATAAATGGAAGAGTTTATCAATTATCAATTATCATGATCTAAAACAGTAGCTTGAACTCAAAACATTGAATTTATTTGTTCCCAAACCACCTAGAAAATATGTTTTCTAGATTTTCCAAAACCTAGGAAAACAATGGCATCGCAAATATGGAATCGCAAATATGGTTCTACTCGGTTTCTAAATTTTGTTACAGTAATGCTCTTGAGAAGTACTTTGCTAGCATTTTAAGCTTTTTATCATGCATTTGGGATTAATTCAATATATTATTACCTTTACCAAGATTATTATATGTGCAGAGATGGAAAGATTTGGCCATCTCCACTATGGAGAAATGTTTGGTGAAGATGACAGATTTTGCAGAAGTGGATAAATTGACTTCTTTGATTAGAGAAAAGATACTATCTGCATTTATTGGTGACTAAAAGACTCTTATGGAGTTTTTACATAAAAATGAAAAATGTGATTTATCATTCTGGTGATTATACAGGATAGCTTATAGAAAGAAGAGTAATATGTAATTTTATAGAGGGAGATTAAAACATATTTGTAGTTATAACTGCAGTGAAAAATATTGGAACCCACTTCTTTATATCTTTTTTCATTTTTCTTTACTTTTTTCTTTTTTCTTCTTTCCCTTATATTCTGTTCATTCTTCATTTTTATCTTATTTAAAAGTGTTAATAAAATTATATTTATATATTTGTGCATTTGGCTGTAATTAAGTTGGATAATTAACATTTCTCTTAAACTTTGCTTTACAATCTTTTTTATACTAGTTCCAGAATATTAAACTCAGTGCTTTTTCTGTTCTTAGGGAAAAATCTCAGAACATGGCTTTTTATTCTTTATTGTAATGTAATAAATGTCACTGGAACTAATTTCAAATATCTGAATGGAGAAGGGTTTTACAATGTAGTTCTTTATATCTGAGATTTCTGTACATGTTCGTATTTTTCTAACTTTATTTTTAACTTTTTTCCTTCTAAGTTTTTACCTCCTAAGCATATTGATCAGGAAATAAATCCCTATTTCGGTAAACATGTCTACTATCAGATGATAAATATATCAAGTTTGTTTCAGAATAGATATTGGAAATGTCTTTCGCTGTGGAATATAAATGTACAAAATGTAAGTATGGAGATATGTGACTTGAGCTAAAGAATATGTATTAATATTTATTGTAAATATAAATGAATATTTATTAACCAAGTGCTTTGAAAATGTCTACTTATTTTTGGCTTATCTTTAGGAATGAAAATATCTATTCAGCAATGCGACTCAAATAAATATGCACAAATTTACAGCCTTAAGATTATAGAATTTAACCACGGGGCTACCTTTCCTTTATAAACCTGCTTATAGTTTTAAGTTCGGCAAGTGAAATGGTCCTGAAAATGCTTCCTGCTGTCTTCGAAGCAGCTTTAATTGACAGGTGAGAGAGAGAGTTTTTTCCTGCAGCATCTCCAGGTTGTGCAATGTACCATCTCAAGTGCTAAGTAGGGCCTCTAGTTAAGTCTCCCTTAGAAAAACAACCATGTAATTTTTTTTGCAGTTTTTTAATGTTAATAATCTTCGCATCAGTTTAACTATATCCTTGATTTTATTAATTTTTGTAGTGCTAGTTTTAACTGATTTCAGCTACTCTGACTGCAACTACAGAAAAGCAGGAGGTAAATAAAATTTAATATTGAAACCCCTGGGAATCATCCTTATTGAACTCAATAGGACAACTTCTGATCAGGTGTGAATAAGAAGATGCTATTTGGCTTGGTTTATGGACATATAGCAATTGTAAAGAATGGTTTGCAGAACTGGGTATGTCTAGTTTAATGAAAGGAAGGACTAGGGGAGACATGATAGCAGTGTTTCGATATCTCAGGAGCTGCCACAAAGAAGAGGGAGTCAAGCTATTCTCCAAAGCACCTGAGGGTAGATCAAGAAGCAATGGGTGGAAACTAATCAAGGAGAGAAACAACTTAGAACTAAGGAGAAAGTTCCTGATAGTTAGAACAATTAATCAGTGGAACAACTTGCCTCCAGAAGTTGTAAATGCTGCAACACTGGAAGTTTTTAAGAAGATATTGGATAACCATTTGTCTGAAGTGGTGTAGGATTTCCTGCCTAAGCAGAGGGTTGAACTAGAAGACCTCCAAGGTTCCTTCCAACTCTGTTATTCTATTCTAATTTACTGTACTGAATCAAACCAAAAGGTTTTCCTAAATTGATCATTCTGTTCTCACTAATGGCCTGATGCTTATGGGGAGATCACAAGCCTGAAGAAGCAGCACAATAGATAATGTGAGATAAAGATCAAGAATAATACTGCAAACCAAACCCTAATTTTGAAGAATGCTCTTTCGTATAAGGGACATTTGGCAAGCTGAAATTAATTTAGCAAGAGGTTTTTAAAGCAGTAACTTTGCCAGAATCTGAAATTACTTAGATAAATAAAACTTGCCTTCCTAAGAAGATTTTTCTGAGTACGGAATAAATTCTATTTCTAGCATAGTTCTTCAAAATCCCTCCCCCTTGACACATAGCAACATTAATATTGTAGAGCTTCTGTCTACTTAGAGAACAGATTTATTTACCAAAGGGAAATTAAAGGAATGAAACATTATACTATGCAGCACTTCTACATATTGATGAGTAGCTATTTATCATAAGTTGAAAACTACTCTTTCCATGCCCATTAATATGAATATCAGAGAACAAATACCCTGTGGCATGGCAAGTGCACACAAACATACGTCTCTGCCTATCGTAAGATGTACTCATATGGCCACTCCATCCAAAAACGCCTGTGGTTTGAGAAGGAATAAGAATATGCCTGACATGCCACATGAGGTTTTTTTTTATTATGGAAAAGCTCTCTAATAAACTGGAGCTGAGAGATTTCAGTGGCAGTAGATGTAGCTGTCTGAAATGGTCCAAGAAAAGCACATCTATTCAGAACATGAATAGGTCCAGGAGATAAATCATTATTGCGAAGGTTTTTCCATTTACTGATGGAAATGAGAGCTATGCAGCAGAATAATAGACCATTATTATGTAGCTACTTTCTTTTATGTATATTCAGAATAACCCAAGAAAATCGGGGTCAAACATACACTGAATATTTGAAATTAAATCTTTTACAGAAGCACAGATTGGGTTCAAGGAAAATCAACATCAGAAAGACTTCTCATCAAAGGCAGTTTTTCTGTATCGCCTAAAATGAGACCCTGATCAGATTTTTCAGTCCTTAAGGCTGTTTAGTTCATCATGTTAGAAATCTCAGAAAGGTGCTTCAGGGTGCATAAGTAACCATACTATGATGCATTGGTTCTAAGGTACTGCAGACAGGTGCTATATTTGCATTATATTTTTGTGCATTACAAAGTATCTTTTAAAGACTGAATCTGGAATGTGCACAGTCTGATTAGGAATTAGATGTATATCTCTATACATCTAATAAACTGAATGGAAATAAATTAATGTTTATGTTGCATTAACAGTTTAGGACTAATATAATTTTACTGCATTACTTAAAGAATTATATAAAGTGAACACACACTCTTCCAAAATACTGGGTTGTTGGTATGCATGTGTTATGTGCACGTGTGGTAGAGCACCAGCAAATTTCAGATACTGATAAACAGTATAAATTCTTAGTTTGCCTGTGCATATTTTTTGCATTTTAGATTCCTTTTTCTGGACCAACAGGCACATTTACAAATAAAGAATTTGGCTGCAGCCATTCACCATTTTTATCTCTCCCAACATTACTGTGCTGAAATTGGAAATATGATAGGTATGACACATTCTGAAGGGAGGGAGAGATTACTCTAAGACTGGCTCTCTCCCTCCACCTCTCCCGTGGCCTCAGACGGAGCCTAAGAGTTCCCAGGCCTGCAAGTGAAAGAATTCAATCTTCCATGAATTTGGTTTAGTTTACATGAAGGACTCTGTTGCCAACAAAGAAAATATTGTAAATCATCTTGTATGCTAAAGTGTACATTAAATCAAGCATTTGTTGTTTAATAGCTATATGCTGTTTATTTTTTCCTCATCACATTTAATGTAGATAGAGAGATAATAGATGATACATAAATGACAGACAGACAGACACATATATAGGCAGGCGGGCTATACAGTATATTATTTTTATTTAGTTTATTGCTTTTTTAATGACTGTGTAAGGAAGTGCATTAAAAGGCATCTTGCATTTATGGAAAGTATCTTTGCCCAACACAACAAACCTGATCTCTCCTTAATTGCAAAGTCACCGTTTGTCACCATTCAAAAAGGTTAATGAAATAATTAAGAGTTTAAATTAATCAAAGATGACATAAACATATCACCATCTATTTTTAGCACGATAAATAGAAAAGATTACCTGGCTATTGGTTTAATTTTTCTCCCTTATAATATTAGAAATAATCTGTTCATTTTGTTGATGCTTGCAACTTAATCTTGTCTATATGAATGAACTGTGACATCTGAAATATCTAAACATTAATGTAAAGGAGGAATGATAACAAGATAGGGCATGCAAGAAGTTCAACAGAGGAGATTAGGCTGTATGGAAACACCAAGAAGTCACAGCATTAAATAATTTAAGGCAGATCCAGATATTCCTTTAACAAGCTAGCACTGGAGATGCCAAGATAAAACACACGGTAAAGTACAAGCCAGAGATTAAACACCAGTTTTAATAAATGTACTATAGGCCCAGCTGTCACTACATGAAAAGCTAAAATGCATGCAATGAGACTGTAGATATTTCCTGGGATGCTCTGACGGCTGAACAAAGAAACATTTCAGGTTGCCCACAGCATTTCATGATTAGGTAATTTTAATTTATCAGTGGCCACTGGCTGCATGCTGTACCATGAAGCATTAGAGATCTTATACCTCATTCTTTGCTGTTTTGTGAACCTTTTACTGTAACATTTTATGTCTTTGTCAGCTGTTTCCTAGCTGGGCTGCATATCACAGCTGATTTTTTAAAAAGAGGCAGAAGTAGGCAACCCTTAGAAACCTCTTCCAGCTTAAAGATAACACTTGCCCAAATCAAATATACATCAAGGGTAGCACTTTAAACAATAGCAGGTGGTGGCAAGAGGAAAAACATTATTTTCAAATAATTGTGTTTTATTTAAATTTATTAAATTTATGTATAGCTAATATGGCTACTCTTTGATCCCTCATTTAATATTTTCCGTCTTTCATTACATTAGAAATTACAAAAACTGAGTGAATGCCACACCCAAGTTTTTTGACCTTGGCCTTCGAATTGTGTATGTCTATGCTACACAAAAGCTGACTCATCAGCAATGAATGAAGTACAGTGAAATTTAATAGACGAGCTACAGTAAATGTCCATTATTCTTAATTTTCCTAAATATAAAGGCTTGTCATCTGCAGTAAGGATAATGTTGCTTTTCTTTAGGATTGCTACCATGGCAAATAACAGAAACCATTGAAAATGATTAAATTGATCTAGATTTAACTCCACCTCCACAAAATGCATTGAATTAGTCTATGTTTCCAAAAGAATATTTAGAGGTAAATTTGGTCCACTAGAGCCAAAGTCTGTCCTGTTAAATTAAGATTTCACTAGATGGAGCTATATATTCAAAAAGGTTTTCAAAAATATTTTCACTTTAGAAGTTGTCCAACATGGTCAGTCCTGCCCTGTAACATGGTGAAGTGATCTGCTTTAGGGACCACAAGAAGGGTAGAAGAAAGCAGAAGCTGTTTAAATAAGTGCAATAGATTTTAAATTTATTTAATGAAGGTTGCTATTTTGGCACCATTGAATCAACTGGATCTTTGCACAGGTTCGTCTTGTGTACCAGCTGCAACCATTCCCTGAATGGGAAACCCTTCAGATGGTTGCTTGGTCACGTACAATTAGACTACTGCAATGAGTTCTATATTTTGGGTTGCCCTTCAAACCCATTTGGAAGTAACAGCTAGTCCAAAATGCGGTAGCACAAGCAGGATTTGTCATTACTGCTCTATCAGCTGAATTGGTTACCATTTGGCTTTTGCATACAATTCAAGATGCTGTGGTCACCTACAGAGATTGATGGCAAAGAGACTGGTTACCTGACAGACTACTTGTCTCCAATGTTTTTTCCTGTCCAATCAAATTAAGCAGAGCAGGAGAAACTTTGAGTTCCCACAATTTAGCAATGTCATCTGGTGGGACTTAGAAGCTAGCTGTCTTATCACAAAACCTGCCTCTGGACCAGCATTCCCAGATATATTTGAATGGTTCCACCCTTTTAAGAGTTTGCATGTCTTAAAAAAATGTCTCTGTCCCCAGTTGTGCAGTTACATTATTTGTTGAGTCCTTGGCAGTTTTGTATAAACTGGTTATTGATCTCCATTAATTAACTTCAATGCAAGCTCGAATCAATTTTCTACTTTTAAAGTTATTTCCCTATTATATCATCTTATGTGCTCATATTTAAAAGAAAACACATCAGTTTGTTGCAGACCAACCTTGGTAGTCCACTGGCTCCTTTGCAAAGGAAAAATACTCCTTCAATTGAGCCACTGTTAATCATGCACTTTAATGTTTATATTCTTATCTTTACAAGTGTTGCTGAAATAGTACAGTATCTAAATATTTAGCTAAGAAAAAGGAGACTGCCAATTTGAAACCTGGGAAGGGGTTTTTCTTGTAATTATATTTTTTTTTCTTATTTTTGTCATAGGTAGTGAGTGATCTATGAGAATGATTTACTCTTTTACAGAGTTTTTGTAAAAGAATAAACATAAAAGTTTATCTTGCCACCATTGTTTTGATCAGCTGAGGTAGAAGGGTTAGTTTGAGTTAGTTGGGGTCTTGGGGGACAACATTAGGGTACATGTTTCGTTATTTTGTTTTACTTAAAGATGCTCCTTATCTCTTCATAAATCTGCACTTTGATGCTTTAAACTTATTTATATGCATTTAATTTACTTTGCATTAAGTTAAATTTTCTTTCTCAGAAAGGAAAGCACAGTTTATTTCCTGGGAAAGAAAAATTGGAAGCATAGCAAATGGGTCTTAACCAATAACAATAGCACTTAGATTTACATACCGCTTCACAGCCTTTTCTAAGAGGTTTATAGAGTCAACAAATTGCCCCCAACAATCTGGGTCCCCATTTTACTGGCCTCAGAAGGATGGAAGGCTGAGTTAAACTTGAGCTTGTGAGACTCAAACTGCTAAACTACTGGCAGCCGGCAGAATTAGCCTGCAGTACTGCAATCTAACCACTGCGCCACCACAGCCCTTAACCAATGGGAGGATATGGTAGTCTATGCCCATAGTGAATATCTTCCACATTCTTGCCAAAATATCTTGGTCCAGACAGGAGTTTCCTAAACGAGCTTAAAGTCCAGTTGGCATGAGCACAGGACAAGAGAAGTTTAAATGGTAAGTGCAGATATAGCCCCCTATGAGTCTATATAAATCTTTAGTTGGGTACAACTGCCTACTAAGATATTTTCCTGTTGCTAGTGTAGCTTTTTAAAATGATATTGAAGGTTTGGTTTCTGTCTTTTTCTACATTCTTAAAGGTGTGACGTGACACTCCATATCTTGCAAAAAGTTGATTCCATTAGCAATGGTGGGTTCTTTGAAACCTAGATGTTTCCTTGCTTGGGGGGTGTGTGTTATCCATTGTCCCTTTCTTACCAAATCCTTCTGTAATCAGGCACAAGAAATGTCAGGCACAAAAAAACAGAAAGGTATCACGAATTGATCAAAGTTACTTTTTCATTGTTGTATGCCTGATTTACAAGAATCACACTAAACTAAACTGCATTTCCTTGGGAATGGTCAGATAAGGCTTCAGGAGTCGTGGGGGAGGTAAAATCTGTACTGCTTCTTACTGTGCAAGGATTCTAAACTTGGCTCCCTCTTCATACCTTCCATTACTCTAGTGGAGATCACACAAAATAATTTAGAAAATGGTATGAACTTAAAAAAAATACCTATCACATTATCAATTTATGTTATCCATTTTTGTTTTATATTTCTATTCTGATTTTAAAAAATCCTATCAGCATTTAGCAAAGAATAGATTCTTTGCATTCTGAAATTCTCTTACTGGTTAAAGTTCTAGAATGTTTAACCTGCCAGCTTTAGAGATTCTGTAACATGAAAGCTTCTTTAAAACTCATAGGATTTGCAATATGAATAATATGAACTACTGAATCTTTAATATTTCACACTAAAAGAAAAGCCTCAAGGTAATTTTTACCATACATGATAATCTTGGGAAATGAATTAATCATAATTTCAGTTCCTTGTGCATATTGTAAATCTGATATTTATTTCACATGCACTGGCAAGCTCAAAAAAAAGGGGGGGGAAAGAAAACTCATATTCATGTATATAGAAAATATTCCCAATGGTGCTCTGGAATTGAAAGGTAAGATGTGATCTCAGAATATCAGGTAGAAATAATAGTACTAGCTCAAAATAAGACTTTAAAAAATAATTTTAAGAGACTGGTGTGCATCGAATCAAAAGATGTTCTTAGTCATAAACAGTCCACCTTACTTCATTTACAAGTTTACTTTTCTTCAGAATATTTCTAAAATGTATCACTTCCTATTTCCTTCTTTGCATCTTATGATTTCCCTAAGGTGACCAGATTTTCAGATTGGTAAAGAGGGACACCATTGACCGGGGGGGGGGGAGGCTTGATTTAAAATATTATATTTTGTCAAAAGGTCACACAAGGCGATTATATGACCCCAGGACACTGAAACCATCATAAATACGAATCTGTTGCCAAACATCAAAATTTTGATCATGTGACCATGAGGATGCTGCAACAACTAAGTGTGAAAAATGGTCGCTAAGTGTGAAAAATGGTCATCAGTCACTTTTTTCAATGCCATTGTAACTTTGGTCACTAAATGAATTGTTTGAAAGCTAAAGCTGGCTTGCATTATAATGCCTTATGCTAGCTTACATTTTCAAGAGAGAGAAGCTAAACTCCTTATTGGAATTGAAATAGAAATGAGTAGAGTAGAGTAGAGTAGAGTAGAGTAGAGTAGAGTAGAGTAGAGTAGAGTAGAATAGTTTATTAGCCAAGTGTGATTGGACACACAAGGAATTTGTCTTTGGTGAATATGCTCTCAATGTACATAAAGAAAAATAAAATAGAATACATTCAGCAAGAATCAGAAGCTACAACACAGTGATAGTCTCTCTCTCTCTCTCTCTCTCTCTCTCTCTCACACACACACACACACACACACACACTCCTCCTCTGGATTCACTGGGCCGTTTATAAATTCCCCCTCTTGTGCACACCTTCAGCCCCCCCTCTCTCTCACACACACACACACTCCTCCTCTGGATTCACTGGGCCGTTTATAAATTCCCCCTCTTGTGCACACCTTCAGCCCCCCCTCTCTCTCTCTCACACACACTCCTCCTCTGGATTCACTGGGCCGTTTATAAATTCCCCCTCTTGTGCACACCTTCAGCCCCCCCCTCTCTCTCACACACACACAAACACACTCCTCCTCTGGATTCACTGGGCCGTTTATAAAATCCCCCTCCTGTGCACACCTTCAGCCTCTCTCTCTCACACACACACACACACCTCTGGATTCACTGGGCCGTTTATAAATTCCCCCTCCTGTGCACACCTTCAGCCTCTCTCTCTCTCTCTCTCTCTCTCACACACACACACACACACACACACACACACACACACACACACACACTCCTCCTCTGGATTCACTGGGCCGTTTATAAATTCCCCTCCTGTGCAAACACTCCTTCAGCCTCTTTCTCCCCTCTTTCTGGATTCGCTCCGAAGTTTTTAAAATTACCTCTTCTGTATAGAGACCAGGTTATCAGCCACGTGGCACAGTAATCCCCTCCCCAAACAACACGCAATGCCAATTTAGAAGCCCCAAGCAGCCGAGGTGAAGCAGCAGTCCAGGGTGGGGGAGGGGCTGAGCTTGGACAGCCTCGGAGGCAGTCCGCCAGCTCCAAGAGAGAGAGAAAGAGAGAGGGTGGGAGGGAGGGGCTGCTCAAAGCAACAGAAGAAGAAAAAATCCATGAGGGAAGCCCGCGGTCTCCACATGGAGTAAAGTCTTCTCCTCCCTCAGCCATTGGCAACAGCTCCCAAGGACGCGAGGACGGGAATGCGCTCGGCTCGAAGAATATACACTCCCAGTTGCTAGGAGAGCCTCAAGGTGGCTGGAGGCTTTTTCGTAACTTAAAAAAAATCGGCACTTTTTAAAAAAAACCCGGGACGCGGGACAAATTGTTCAAAAGAGGGACTGTCCTGCTGAAATCGGATGTCTGGTCACCTTAGATTTCTCCCTCTTTCTTCTCCCTCCTCGTTTACTTTTAGCATCCTTTTTCACTTGGGTGAAAAAAGTGGATGAATTATCTTGAATAGTTCTGCAATATGGCTTACCTGAAAAATATTCTTTGAGAGTTACCAATCTCCAGCAATAATTTAATCTTAAATTCCACTGCTGTTTGTACTCCAGGCATAATCACAACCTTCAAGATGAAGAAGAAAAAACATCTGGAGGATATTTGGTTGGAGAAAAAATAGCTAGAGTGAAACAGTGATGAGTTACTTTCCTTACTGATCTTCCAGTATACTGCATAATATTTAATTTGTGTCATGCTAAAAAAAATGTGTAATTAGTTTAATCACACAAACTCCTTACATGAGGATGGTTTGGTTATAGAATATTGTTTTCTAGTCTGAACATTTTATTTCAGAAATAATTGTTTTTTGTTTAAGTGCGCAGTTCAATGTGCAAGCCAGTCTTGGCAACTTTTCTTAGAAGTATTTTGCTATTGCCTTCTGAGAAAAAGTGACTGGTCTAAGGTCGCCCAGCTGGCTTCATTCCTAAGGCAGGACTTGAACTTACAGTCTCCTAGTTTTCATGCTGCTACCTTAAATACTACACCAAATTGGTGTAGTCCCCTCAGGGAAAAGGGCGGCATATAAATCCCAATAAACTCAAACTCAAACTCAAACTCAAACTTTTACTCTACATTTAGTGACATCAAATTGAATTCAGGCAAAGACTATAAATATTACACAGTTCCATACTTGAAAGTTGCTAAAATGTACCGAATTTTATATAATCAATATGGAATTAATCTATTTGCTGAATATATTATATTCATTATATTATATTTTATAATCTATTTGCTGATTATCTTATATTTATTATCTTATATTTTATATTGATATAAAAAGGTTTTCTTCTTACTGTAATGTGAAAATGTGAACTTCAGGTATCCCAATACTTTGGAGCAAAAGTGAACATCAAACAAACAAAACAAATGAGAATGATGTGTTAAGCAAGTTAAGAAATAACATTGAAATATGCAGTTCAAACATTTTATCAGTCTACTAAACTGTATTCATAAATGGACCAGAAACTATTAGGCAAAAAAATTTAAATAGTAAAAAAATGTGATCCAGTGTGGTGTAGTGGTTAAGACACAAGAAAGTAACTGGGATACTGTGAGTTCTAGTTCTGTCTTAGGCACAAAGCCAGTTGGGTGACCTTGGACTATTCACTATTTCACAGTCCTAGAAAGGAAGCAAGGGCTGCTTTTGAAATCTCCCCAAGAAAACTGCAAGGACTGGTTCAGGCAGTTGGCAGAAGGCAACACAGACTCAATGGCACAGACATATAATGCTTTACAGGGCTTTACAGCCCTCTCTAAGCAGTTTACATAGTCAGCATATTGCCCCCAATAATCTGGGTCCTCATTTTACTGACCTGGAAGGATGGAAGGCTGAGTTAACCTTGAGCCTAGTGGGATTTGAACTACTAAATTGCAGGTAGCCAGCAGTCAGCAGAAATAGCCTGCAGTATTGCACTCTAACCACTGCGCCACTGAGGCACAATCAACCAAACAACCTAACATACTGTAGTCCGCTCAAATTGTTCAGCCCAAATATTCACTTCTGCATAGATCATTACTGTAATCCAAACAAAAAATCCATCATTGCATACTCACATATTAAATGGAACTGTTCCAGCTGGTGTTAAATCTAACATATCAGTTTAAACAAACAGAAGATAGACATTACTGGACTAAACCTTAATGAGAGAAGAGGAAGATTGGCCAGCAATCCAACTCTGTAACAGGAACACCACTGTTAGTGAAACAAAGAATGTAATTCAAAAAGATCTTACTGAAATTGTTGGAGGTCAATTATGACTTGACATGCTGTCCAGCATAAGTACAGTAGATCTAAGTTGAAGTCAGCTTCATAGAAAGTACGTGTTTGTTTAGGGCAAGTTAACAACTAGAAGAAACTCAGAAGTGATAGATTCATCTTTTAAAGATTGTATAGAGCTGTGATGGTGAACCTATGGCACATGGGCCACATGTGGCCCACGGAGCCATACCTGCCAGCATGTGAGCTGTCAGCTCCAGCATGCACTGGTCACTGACCGGCTGAATTTTGCCCTTCCTGAGGACTGTGGGAGGCCATTTTTGCCTCTCCAGGCTTCAGGAAAGCCTCTGGAGCCTGGAGAGAGCGGAAAGCAGGCCCAATGGGCCTACCAGAAGTTCAGAAATGATCTATTTCTGGCTTCCGGGAGGCTGGGGAGGTCTTTTTTTCCCTCCCCAGGCTTCTGGAAAGCTTCCGGAGCAGGCTCTGGAGGCTTTCCTGGAGCCTGGGGAGGGCGAAAACAGCCTCCTCCTGCCCCCTGGAGGAAATACCAAGCTCAGCTTGGAGGTGAGTAGTGCAGCGTGCATGGGAGGGTGAGCGTGGGGTGGGGTTGTGCGTGCATGTGGAGGGGCGCTTTGCATTATGGGTGCCGGCGCACATGCATGTGCTCGCATTTTTTGCACCCAACAACAAAAAGGTTAGGCATCAGTGGTATAGAGGTTAAACAGTATTCAGCTCCAATGGATCAGGAAGGACCACCTGGAAAAGGTCCAACAGTACTCAACTAGGTGGATATTCTAAAGTACTTTTGGGTACTGGAAAAACCAAGTTTTCATTGTATTTTCTGCACACTGAAGATCCTTCAATTTTCAGTACTTCATATATTAGCCCCATCTGCTATATCTTGCATTCCTTTTAGGTTTTTTTGACCTTAATTTTCATAGGGGAAAAAACTAAAAGAACTGATCAACTGAGAAGATTAGAATTTTTTCTTCTGGATTGGAGTGTTCCCTGAATCAATGAATACAACAATTTCTTCAAATATTATTCAGGAGATATGATTGCAGCCTAAGTAAATGAACAATAACTATGTTTGCTTTCTATGCATAAGATTTTCACGAGGACTTCTATTGGACTTATCCAAAGATAAGATTGCAGCTTAAAAAAATACCTCCACTGTTGTACTTCTGTATGTTATACTTCCCTTACAGCCTCTTGGCTTTGTTTGTTCCCCATTTTTTCTTTCTTCCAAAGAAGAAATCATATGTTTTCTTCACCCTCTTTTCCCTAAGTTCTCCTATTGTTTTTTTTAAACATATTAACTATTGTTGATTGCTCCCAAGGCTTTTTAATAATTTTTTTAAAAAGCCCAAAAGGAATATCTATAATTACTTCACATACCTCATGACTTCAAAAATATTCAGTATTATGTTATCTCTGATTTTAGTTGATTTTATGGAGACATAAGACTTCTCTTTGATAGGAACTTTTTCTTGCTATTTTTATTAACCAATCTTTTTTCTCCTATATAGTAGAATTGCAGTTTTCTACTCACAAGGAAAGTTCTAGTATATATACACTGAGCTCAAAATGAAGTTTTCTTCACATCAAACTCAATTCCTGGTGACCTTCTATGACACATCTATGTCATTTTCTTGGTAATTACAAAGAAATAATTTGCCACTATCTTCCTTCAGTCAAAGCTACAGCTCTGGTATTCGCTGCTGTTCTGCCAAACAAGGGCTGGCCTTGGTTAACTTAACTTCACAGCCCAGACAAGGTCAGCCAGATGTTGTAATCAATTAAGACATAATTAAAATTAATTCATTCGAACAATTGCTCAGTTAAGAAGCAAAAAAAAAAACAACCTTTCAATTGAACCACTGTTTGCCTAATAAGCCTCTATTCAGGTTACAGTCATCAAGCTTTTAAGAATTACTTTTGAAATTTCTTCAGTGAGGTGTAGTGAATGCCAAAAAATATAAAAGAACAAAGCATATTAACAATAAAATAGTTTCCAGTGAAATAAAACTAGATAACATTATGTCTCTTCCTTGGATCTGATGTTTTAAATTGGGTTCTTTATTTCTGTCTTGATTGTGGAAATTCTGAATGACCAAAACATTACAGTACTGAGAGCAATGCAGCATTACGTTGTTTCAAGAGCATAATTACAAGTATCATTTATGGAAACCCACTACCTCTAATTATTTCTTAATATTTATACAGAGCAATTCAGTAGCAAGATTAAAATATTATTGTAACACTTCCAGTGTAGTAATCTGCTATGAAGGAGTAATTTAAAACTGTGATAATGACAATAATATTTATACACATACAGATTCCATATGCTTTGTTGCACATTAAAACATTTCTGATAGTCAATGAAAACAAATTTGGTTCTCAGTGAACAAGTTCATCTTCTGCATTTAAAAATAGACACATATGCATTTCTCAATATCAACATATCTTTAATATAACCACAAGTATTCCCTGAGGACATTAAATAGCCAAAAGGACATCATACATCCTTGTCCTATTCTCTGCTGAACCATTTGCTAAGCATTCTTTTTATTCTTATACATGCTTTATTATTATTATATAATATGTGAGGATTGACCCTAGCAACTGCCTCAGACAGCAACCAATTATGACAGGGGTGAAAAAGAAATGGGATGGTCACATTTACCGCTTCGCAGAACCTCTCTCTCAAGTCATCTCTTTGCCATTAAAGTCATTTAATATGCATTGACCTGTGACTGACCTATTTTTCCCCTCACTCAGCTGTTTGGGGTCATATCCTTCTGACACTGTAAAATAAAGGAAAGCTGAAATAAAATCATAGGCACAGGTGTGGTCACATCTTTTTTCACCTGGCCACCACTTCACTTAATGATCAAGACTCCAGTCCCAACTGTGGTCATTAAATGAGGATTGTCTATATTTTGTAATTTAAGATTATTCACTTTGTTATACATTCCTATAAATTAACAAAGGCATACATTTGCCTACATATCATACAATTGTCAATGACATGTGATCTGCAAAACCTCTGCCCAGTAAAATCATGAAGCATAGGTACTACCAGTGTGACTGTGGAGGGGTGAGGTCACTCTCTAGGCCCCCTCCTCTGTGAGATGCCAAAGAGCTTGACTCCCCCACCTCTTATTCAGCCTTTATGCAGGTAGTTCTCAACTTAGGACCACAATTGAGCCCAAAATTTATGTTGCTAAATGAAATGTTTGTAAAGTGAATTTCCCCCATTTTACAACCTTTTGTGCCACATTTGTTAAATGAATCACTGCAGCTGTTAAATTAGTAACACAATTGTTGATTGTTTCTCCATAGACTTTGCTTGTCAGAAGGTTGCATACGGTGATCACATGACCCCAGGACACTGCAACTGCATTAATTTGAGTCAGTTGTCAAGCATCCAAATGTAAATCACATGACCATGGGGATGCAGTGGTCACAAGTGTGAAAAATGGTCATAAGTCACTTTTTCAGTGCTGTTGTAACTTGGAATGGTCACTAAGTGAACTGTTTTAAGTTGAGGATTAACTGTATTAAATTTTTGAATGAGGCCCTTCATAGGTTTAGGTTTTGGTATCATCAGTATGCTGTAACAATTTCTTCCCACAATATCAGACACCTTCAATATCTTTTATTGCATCCTTCTTTCTTTTAATTATTTACCCCTCTTAAAGTACAAAGTTCCATGTGCCAAGGTTGTGACTGGCATGGTGGTCACCTCAATGGGCCATCATGACTTTGATCAAAGCTTTCACATAGATTTTTAATACTATAAGGAAAGTATACCCTAATTTCACCCATCTTACTCATGTTCAGTATTGAACCAAAGGTATATAGCAGCTAGACATACTATTGTCTAAATTTTTATCATACCTGTCTCCAGTTGTATATGTGCATTTGAGACATGGCAAAATATATGGAGAGTTGAATTTAGATTGTACTTCTTCAAGGAGATAAAATAAGGAGCTGGAAGGCCAGCCAGAGTCCCCAAGCGGGAACTGGATTTGAAGCTTAGTCTGAAAGAGCTTAAGTGGTTGGAATAACTGTACTAGTTACCATATTTTTTCGGAGTGTAAGATGCACCTTCCACCACCTAAAAGAGCGTGGAAATGTTGGTGCATCTTATACACCGAATACAGCCATTTTTGGTCTCCCGAAGCCCCACCCCTGTATCCCATTTTTGTGAAAAATGGGTAAAAAACAGGCTGCTTTTCACCCAACCTGGGGTGTTTTTGCCCTCCCCTACCTCCCAGAAGCACTCTGCAGGCTTCAGCAGGGCTGAGGGAAGGGAAAAATGTTCTGGTGAAAAACAGGGAAGTTTTTGCCTTACCCCAGCCCTGCTGAAGCCTGCAGAGTGCTCCTGGGGACCGGGGAAGACAAAAACTTTTTTTCTTACTTACCTCTTCGAAATCTTGGTGTGCCTTATACACCGGTGCGTCTTATAGTCTGAAAAATATGGTAATTTAGGCAGATTTTGGCTATGTGTCCCCATGGTCATGTGACCACAGGCGAAGTTAATGGGAAAGCTGGCAGGAGAGTTCTCATGTGACTATGGAACACTGCAACCATGCAAGATTTTCCTTCACGGCAACTGAGACGGCCACAATTGTTGTCATAAGAAACTGTGGTCATGTGATCTGCTTTACAACCACATTGCTTAGCGTCAGTATTGCTGGTCCCAATTACCATAGTTAAGCAAGGCCTATTTGTAATTAATTTGTAACATTTGTAACATTTATCTTGTCAGATCTTTACCAAGCTTCTGCATTGATACAAATTTCTGTTTAAATCAAGCTATCAAAATTGCATTCAGTTCTTTGATGAGAAATACAAGTCTTTTTTTGGTGGAGGAGATGAAGATTGCCTGGATAAAAATGCAGCCAAGAGAAAAAGTAGGTTCCATTTAATTTTTTTAAGGCAAGGAACCAAACGAAAACAAAAAGTGTGCTCCGTGAAAGTAAATGGTATCTCTCTACAGCCTTTCAATTCCTCTAAAGTGATAGGGCAATAAAAGGGCTGCCAAATCAGAATAAACCTGAAAAGAAATATTCTGCAGTCTGTGATTGAAAGTGAACATAAAAGACTGTCAGGTAGATGGATGCCGTATTGCTATTTCATATTTGAAAGTGGGAAACAAGGACAAAAAGCAGCTGAAGATATGAAATCGCATGTCTTCCATCTATTTCAGGGGATCTGGCAGATGCAGCTAACCTTGGCTTTTGATCATGATCATACTCCCTATGCCTTTCTACACATTGATCAGCTGAGCCTCCTGATGAAAGCTTGTTACAGAGAGTACTCTGGAGAATTATCTTCATATGTTCACATTTCTCACTGTTATGTTTTCACAGCAAACAAGCCCTGAATGCAAAAAAGGGAGGTTAGTAAATATAGTTGCACAGTGGGAAGTGGACTGATAACAACCCCTCAACTTCAGTGTGCAAATCTTCAATTTCTTCTTTCAAATTTGAGACAACAAAAATAGATCGTGGCAAACTGCTTGCTGTGTTCAACACATTTGGCTTTCTTACCTTTTAGCACTGTCAAACTCTCCAACTTATTCTGCATATTCATTCCATACTCCTTCGTTAAAGAACAATAATAAAAATTCAGGGTTACCCAGAATTTCTTCCAAATCTTTCTCAGCATACTCTAAGGCAGGGATCCCCAATCCGTGGATGGGTACTGGTCTGCAGCATGCCAGCAACCATTCCGCAGAAACAAAGCCCCATCCGCAGGATGCAGGCAGCATGCAAAACCACGTCTCCTCTGGTCCACAGAAAAACCTTTATCCATGGAACTGATCTCTGGTGCCCAAACATTTCAGCACCACTGCTCTAAGGAACAGAGCAAGAATCCAAAAAATTGAAAGGGGTCATTTAGGTCATTGGATCCAACTTCCTATTTACTCCAGATTAATTTAATCCAGATTAAAATATTCCTGATAGATCACTAGCTAGTCTATACGGTACTTAAACACAACCAGTATAATTTCTTGTGTTTGGAAACTGTTAATGCAACCTATAATTTTATTTGCTTTTATTTTGCATACAGATAAATTATATTTTGTTTGCCAGTTAACAATGTTTTTTTTTAAAAAAAAAAGAATTATTACCAAGAGAGAAATCACATGTTGTATGATATGGGTATTTGTTTGTTGCTTGTTTAAGGAATTTTACCCTGCTTTTCTATATGTTAAATTTCATTTTATTGCTTCCATCCCAGTAAGATTATTTCTGGTTTCTAGAGTATCAGCTAGATATTTCTTTTTCCAGCTGTGAATAACATAAGCGTTTTCTTTATCTAAATCATTAAACAAATATTGACCAATAGAAGGCTTGGGGCAGAATGTTGTGTGGCATCCCACTTGATATTGCACTCCAGTATGATAAAGAACCATTGTAGAGCATTCCTTCAAGCCAGCTATGTAACCATTTCATTGTCATACCACCCAGATCACAATTAACTAGCTTGCTGATCAGACTGATGTGAGATACTTTGTAAAATGCTTTGTTAAAATCAATATATATTATGTCTACAGTATTCCCACATTTATTAAACAAATTATCTGATAAAAAATGAGATGAAGTTAATCTTGCAAGACTTATTCTTGACAAATTCATGCTGATTTCTGGTAATTACTATATTATTTCCAAGATGCTTAAAGACTGATTACTTACGATGTGCTTTAGATCTTCCTAGATATCTGTAAGGGCTTGTCTGGTCAGCAGCTTAGCATTCCATTTTTCCTCCCTTTTAAAATCATCTGGCACATTTCCTGTCATGTGGGATTTCTAAAGGAGAAGGCATTCCATCATGATGCACTTTGCAAAGGAGTAGACTTTGCATTGTGATGGTATATTTGCCCTGCTGGATTTGCTCCACAAATGACTCTAAATATTTATTTATTTATTTATTTATTTAGTTAGTTAGTTAGTTTGTCACTCGCGTTGACATTAGGCATGCTGGTGGGCTTATGCACACCCCTACTTTCCTATATGGGAAGCCCTGTTTGTTTTTTTCAGAGGTATTTATTTATTTATTTGTTTATTTATTTATTTATTAGACTTATATACCGCTTCATAGGGTTTTCAGCCTTCTCTAAGCGGTTTACAATTTTTTTAGCAAATTGTGTCAGCAACTTGCCCCCACAGTCCGGGTCCTCATTTCACCCACCTCGGAAGGATGGAAGGCTGAGTCGACCTTGAGCCGGTGAGATTTGAACTGCTGAGCTGCAGATCACAGTCAGCTAAAGTGGCCTGCAGTACTGCACCCTAACCACTGCGCCACCTCAGCTCTTCCCATTTAGTGGTGGAACAGGTAACTTTGGCACAGATGGAAAACTGTGCAGAAAGAAAGTATAGCATTTTGAGAATTAAATTTCTAGAAAGAACTTTGGAGATTGATGCTTATATAGTATTATGATTGGAAAGCCTAAGTTGTCTACATAGTCTATAACTTACCACTGGCATATTGCTTCATCCAGTACCAGAGAAACAGAAAAAAGTGAAAAAGCAGGAAATAGAAGTGATGATAGCATAAAAATATCAATCTAAACCAGTTTTTGTTCCATAGAACTTCAGCAGTTCTATAAGAGACTAAAAGTTGGGGGGGGGGGAGTTCACTCAATTTTATATCACTGGAGCTTTGACCTATGAACCAGGATCCAGGAATTGTTTTAAACTAATACATTCCATTGACAACTGAACAACGTAATCAGATTCTCTATGTCCTTCTTATAGCTCAAAGACTGAATGCAACATTGAAAAGATAAGTTATGGCCCGGTTTGCTCAATAGATTGAGGGCCTAATTAAACATGCTATTTATGAATGGCTAACCTATATTGAGGGACGTGGTGGCTCAGTGGCTGAGCTTTTCGATCAGAAAGGTCGGCAGTTTGGCGGTTTGAATACCTAGGGCCGCATAACGCCCATTACTTGCCCCAGCTTCTGCCAACCTAGCAGTTCGAAAGCATGTACAAATGCAAGTAGAAAAATAGGAACCACCTTTGGTGAGAGGATTACAGTGTTCTATGTGCCTTCAGCATTTAGTCATGCTGTACACATGACCATGGAGACATCTTTGGGCAGCACTGGCTCTTTAGCTTTGAAATGGAGATGAGCACTGCCCCCTAGAGTTTGGAACGACTAGCACATATGTGCCAAGGGAACCTTTACCTTTACCTTTAGCCTATAGGTGTATACTTTGTATGGATGAATATAATAAAAAATGGGGCACATTTATGCAAAAGTGTAAAAATCTAAATCTAATTGAAATATGAAAAGCTAGAAGATATAAAAGATATACCATACAAATTAAAAATTAAAATATATGGAAAGCAAGAAAGGAGGGGTAGGATTGTTAGATGTGCTTTGGGAAGCATAAAAAGTTAGTATGTGGAAGACTATATCAATCAAGTTACAAAGCACTGTAATGTGGCAAACGAGGTGCTCGTTAAACTTGGTTTTATAGCTCAGATCATCATACAACAAATTTTGAGCGCTGCTGCATAGAACTTGGGAATACTGTATACAGTAGCAGGGTCAGTGTGCATATGCAATAAAGGTGAGACAAGGCTAGTATGAATTTCCCTATGCTGCAGGCACTGGAGAAACATATCCTCTGTTATATCTGGGTGTGCAGCAGGGATGAAATCCAGCAGGTTCTGGAGAACCGGGAGTGGAAATTTTGAATAGTTCGGAGAACCAGTAGTGGAAATTTTGAGTAGTTTGGAGAACCGGCAAATGCCACCTCTGGCTGGCCCCAGAACGGGGAGGGAATGGAGATTTTGCAGTATCCTTCTCCTGCCATGCCCACCAAGCCACGCCCACAGGACCGGTTGTAAAAAAAAATTGAATTTCACCACTGGTGTTCAGGGTCACAGGGGCCTTCTTTCCCCAGGTAAAGAAACTTCCAAATCAGCCTTCAAGGTAAGGCCTTGAAATTGTGCTAGGGTGAAGGTCTTTCTTTGTATCAAGTCAGTAATTATGTTCTCTTTGATAAATCTGTAAAACTCTTAAAGTGACGATGAATTGTCTCATCCATTGCTGAATAAAGAGATCAGATATCTGGGAGAAGGAGATACAGGTACTCCTTGATTTACAGCAGTTCATTTGTGATTGTTTAAAGCACTGAAAAAAGTGATTTACTTGACCATTTTTCATACTTGTGTCCGCTGTGGTCATGTGATCAAATTCACATGCTTGGCAACTGGTTCATATTTAGAATGGTTGTAGGGTCCCAGGTTCATGTCTTTTCGGACAAGCAAAGTCAATGGGGAAGCCAGATTCACTTAACATCCATGCTACTAACTTAATAGCTGCAACAACTGTGGCAACAAAGGTCATAAAATGGTAGGTTCAGGAGAAGAGGAAAAACAATGAAGGCTTTGGTGGAAATTGGTGGAAGGTTCTCAACTCTCATTGCTGTGGGGGGGGGGTGGGAGATAGGTTGCTGACAGATTGTTCTGCCAATAGGTCTAAATCAGAGGTGGTATTCAGCCGGTTCTCTCCAGTTTGGGCGAACCAGTGGCAGCGGCTGTGGGAGGCTCCGCCCACCCACCCCGACATAATGTGCGAGCACTGTGCATGTGCGCATGCACAGAAGAGGCACGTGCGAGTGAAGTGCACACGCGCGCACACTCACATTTGCGAACCGGTAGGGAAGGTAAGTGAATCCCACTGCTGGTATAAATCTGGGTCCCATCCTGAGCTTTATTTTTCAATCGCCTATTTCAAAGAAGCACAGCAATTAGTTCTCTCAATCAGCTGAAGATGAGGTGAGATGAGAGCCGAGGTGGCGCAGTGGTTAGAGTACAGCACTGCAGGCTACTTCAGCTGACTGTTAGCTGCAGTTTGGCTGTTCAAATCTCACCGGCTCAGGGTTGACTCAGCCTTCCATCCTTCCAAGGTGGGTAAAATGAGGACCCAGACTGTGGGGGCGATATGCTGACTCTGTAAACCACTTAGAGAGTGCTGAAAGCCCTATGAAGCGGTATAATAAGTCTAACTGTTATTGCTATTGCTATGAGGAGGGACAAAGAAAGTAGTTTTGATTCAGATCTTATTAAAATAATTCAAAATGTATTTCTGTTTTCTTAATTTATTTTAAATAAAAGTGATTCATATTGTATCTGTAGTATTAAAACTACCTTTCCTCCCTGTGTCATGCTTTCCTTACTGAGTTAAAAAACATTACAGTGCTTATACTTTGAACTGTTGTGCTATAGGCTCAATATTATAAACTAGGTCCCTGTTAAAGCTGTGACCACCAATAAATCTGTCAGGAATTGGGTTTGAATTTAAAACACTTAAGTTTAATAAAATGTTTATGTTATGGCAAGCTTACTATATTCCATGCTTCATTTCAGCCATCGGGAAATCTCAGCTATAGGTTTATTCTCCCCTGGAAACCAAGACTGCTGAGCTAACAATGAAACTAGACTACCTGTTTTAAATCATGATTTGCCTCTTTGTATCAGACATTTAGCCAAGACATAGCAGTAAATCTCTCTCTCGAAACTCAATCAGCATTTAGTAGCTAAGAACGGAGTCAAGGACAAGATGAGGACAGATATGTTATTTTTACTGTATATTTGAGAAGTCCTATTAATAAAGATCAGAAATGAAGCAACCAAGGACATATGAAGTGGGTGTTTTTCTCTTACCCCTGGCTGGTGTGAGAAATGGACGTTCTGCTCATTTCCTGGCACTGGAGATACAAAACCTCCACCTTGTCAGTTTGAGCCCTCACACTATTTGGAATCCAAACAAGATTTATGTCTGCCATATTTAAGAGGCATACTGGCTGAACTCAACCATTGTTTGAAAATGACACATATCGCTGCAGCAACAATGGTATGTGGTAAATAGTTCATCATATGGCTGATATAATGTACAGGTGCATATTTCTTGAATTAAGTTGCTTGCCAATTAGGATAACTGAAGGTTATTACGGTACTAACGTCTAAATCTAAATCACCACTAGCTCAGGCTGGTTATTACAAATAATACTGGGTTAATTAAAAAAAAAGCTTTGCAAGTAATTCTGAAATCGCCAGCGTGCATGTCATCAATTACATTAAGTTGCTGAATTCACTTACATATACATGTTTTCAGACATTTTTTTAACAATTGGTAATAGAAGCAGATTTCAATGGATGAACTCTTCATTTTCAGGATAGTCTATTGGTGCCTTCGACGGGTGCCTATAATCTCATAAAATCTAACAATATGTATGCTTTAAGAATTCACAAACGTTAAAGATACACAATGTAAAATAAACCAAGGAAATGATTGCAACCCAGGGACAAAATTAAAGACAGGAAATCTGATAATGGTATTATCTAGCAATAAATAAGCTTAAAGAAAAGAATTTAAAACTTCTCTTCATACAATTTTTAACTGTTGTGTAATAAAGTTATTAGGGTTGATCCTTCTGTCCATAAAGTCACCTACAATTTTTGGGAAGATACCTTGCTCCCTACAGTTTCCTGATCTGAGACATCATGTGTTACTCTTTGAAATGGAATTAATACTCCAGAACTATTTAATAATATTAATGGGCCAAGTTAAAAAGGGTTTATAGTCTTTGTTCATTCCTGCAGAATGGAATTGTGCTCAGCATTCTTTTGCCATCAGATTTTCTAACTGACCTCATACTTCCTCCTAAGCTATTTCAAATGCTTGCGGCCCTCTGGAGCAGCTTTCAGGATACATCTGAACGATGGATATACAAAAGTAGTTTCCTATTCTATTTTGCCACTAAGATTCCTCTGGCAATCAGAGCTCCATTTCTCAACATCTTATATTTTGGCAATGCAATCAAATTTTCATGTGAATTGTATCGCTGAAATACATGAAATTATTCCTTTAAAAGTTGCTAATTATAATACTCACAATACTGGCTTATTGCCTGCTTACATATTTTTGCATTGATAATCTTGCAAATGATTAAAAACAATATTGTAATTTGTTACTAAGTAGCATTTCTGAGGCATTCAATATCTTTGCACAGCTAATTAATTTTAAGTGATGACTTTAAATATAATTCTATTCAGATAAGCATACTGAAATTAATCATGTTATATTATTGCTGGAATCCTTGAAGACATTCTAAGATTTTTATATTACTACATGTTAGCAGTTTTCAGCTGTCTAAAAAAATCCTATCTTTCTGGCAGACCCTAACCCTAATCCATTATCACTACCATAATGAGAACTGTCACATATTCACAACCTGTTCCTCATGGGGAAACAGCTTTGCACCACTAATATAGAAATATATATTGTTAAATTATTATTGTCTCTCTTTTTTGCTGATCTCATTTATTATTCCATCTTAAAAATACTTACCCCAAAAAGCATTGTTTTCCACTGCCTTTTCTCTCATATTGCAATATATTTGGATTACATGCTATGTTAGGACCATGCATTGAGATTTATCCAATATTTCAGATTTGATAACACATATGACAATAAGAGAATATCAAGGTTTGATCCATAGGGATGTCCTTTTCAAATCCTATAGATACACAGGATGTCTGCTCCCAGAATTCACTAAGTTAATTGACTAGAGATGATGGAAGACAAATTAAAACACTTTTGAAGGTGACTAAATGACTGAAGGCTGTTCAGTCTGAACTTAATGATAATTCCCAGGATCAGCTAATCATGATCCTTGATAATTTGATAATTAAAAAATAACATCGAGTCATTTAAATAAACCAATTAATTAAAATATGTCATTCAGTGAAAATAAGTTTCCAATTATTTAGGTGTGAAGAAAGTTAGCACCCACCCCTCCTAGAACAATGAAATATTTTAGGAAATATTAAAAATGCAGAATATTACATTTTCCTGGATGAGAACTTGAGAAACATGCCCTTGGAGACAGAAACTCATCCCCAGCTCCCTGCCTCCATGACTCTCCAGGATATAATAGGATATCTGTTGAATATCCAGGATATTCTCTGTAAGGGCCAGCAACAGCCTATGCTGCGCCTGATTGGCTGGGACGCAGCATAGCCTGTTGCTAGCCAGCTACCTCCCCTGACTGGCCGAGTACTTGGCCCCTGATTTGCTGTGCCCCAGGTGGAATTCCTGGGCTTCTTGATAGATGCCCAGGGAATCCACCCCACCCCTTCCAAAATCGCTGCCATTAGGAACGCTCCCCCCCCAACCACGAAGGCGCAACTGCAAGCGTTCCTTGGTCTCTTGAATTTTTACGCGCCATTTATTCCCCACAAGGCATCACTAGCCGAGCCACTGCATCGGTTGCTCGACCGATCCGTGGCCTGGTGCTGGGGCAGCCGCGAAGCGCATGCGTTCGCGGCTGTCAAATCCCTGCTGACGTCAGAGGCAGTCTTAGTCCAATATAGTGACAAGCTGCCCCTGACTTTGGCCTGTGATGCCTCCCCCGTGGGTTTGGGAGCGGTTCTGAGCCATGTCCTTCCCAATGGCTCAGAAGCCCCCATAGCTTTTTACTCCCGGACACTTTCCTCCGCCGAGAGGAACTACAGCCAGATTGACAAGGAGGCTCTGGCTGCGGTGTCCGGGGTTAAAAAGTTCCACGATTACCTATACGGGTGGCACTTCACCCTCTACACCGACCACAAGCCACTCCTTGGGCTTCTGGCCAGTGATAGGCTGACCCCGCCCATTCTCTCCCCTAGGATGACCCATTGGACGGAGTTCTTGGCGGTGTACTCCTACGCCCTATGCTACCGTCCAGGCAAGCAACTAGGGCATGTGGATGCCCTCAGTCGCTGCCCCCTTCCTGGCGAGGACAACCAGTCGGTTCCTTGCCTTTCTGTCCTTTCCATTGCCCAGCTGGACTTGCCCCTCACATCCACTGATGTGGCCTCCCACTCTCGGTCTGACCCTGTCCTATCCCAAGTAATGACTTGGGTCCTTAGAGGCTGGCCTACAGCTACCACTCCACCAGACTGCAGGGCTTTTAAATCTCGCCAGCTGGAATTGTCCCTCCACTCAGGTTGTCTCCTCTGGGGCAACCGTGTGGTCATTCCATTGGTCCTCTGCCACCAAGTACTACAGCGGCTACACGCCGATCATCCGGGGATAGTGCGCATGAAGGCGCTAGCCCGAAGTTACGTTTGGTGGCCAGGCCTAGATTCAGAAATCGAGGCCTGGGTCTCCCAATGCGTAACCTGTCAACAGTCCCGCCCATCTCCCCCCTTCTCTCCCTCCCGGGAGTGGGAGATGCCCCGCAGGCCCTGGTCCCGTATCCACATTGATTTTGCAGGCCCCTTCCACGGCCAGGTATTCTTGGTGGTCGTAGATGCGTACTCTCGCTGGGTGGAACTGATGCTCATGCACTCCAACACAGCCGAGAGCACTGTGCGGGCCTTGCGACGCTTGCTCGCGACCCATGGGTTGCCGGACACAGTGTCCGACAACGGCCCACAATTCTTGTCTATGACCTTCCAAACATTCCTGGCCGCCCAAGGGGTTCACCATGCACCTGTTGCCCCTTACCATCCGGCCAGCAATGGCCGGGCGGAAAGGGCGGTTCGATCGGCCAAGGAGGCTTTGGGCCGCATGAACCGGGGTGACTGGCAGGCAAGGGTGGATGCGTACTTAATGGCACAGCACTCCACTCCTTTCCCACTGACTCGGAAAAGCCCCGCGGAGCTGCTGATGGGCAGGCACCTGTGGACCACCCTGGATAGACTGCACCCCCTCTATTCAGGGATTCAGCCTGGCAACCTGGGGTCTCCCTCCCGCTCTTTCCTTCCTGGGGATGTGGTTTGGGCTAGGAACTACTCGGGGGACCCTCGATGGGTGCCTGCCACCATCACCGAAGTAACAGGACCCATCTCCTACAGGGCAAGACTTCCTGACGGCACCATTTGGCGGCGGCACCTGGATCAATTGAGGAGCCGCCACAACATCGAATCGCCAACTCAATCCGACCCGCAGGGGCCAGCCGCCGACGCCTTACAGCCAGCCCCGGTTCCGCCGCCATGGTCCACAGTTCCACACCATCCAGCCTTTCAATATGCAGGCCAGCCTAGCCCAGCCACAGGGTCTCCACCCTGGGCCTTCAGATCCAACACCTCTCAAGCCGAGCCCGCAATCCTCCAGCCCGTGTTAGCAGGCCTCCTTGGGCCTGGCCCTCCCCAATCCCAGGCCGCCTACTGGCCTATTTGTAATCCACCGCCATCCTCGGCCACACCCCCATCGCCCAGCCTACCTTATTCATCCAGTCCTCCAGTACAACCAAGAGAGTCTTCTGACGTCACCTGGAGCTCCACTCCCCGAAGGGAGGAGCTCTTACAGGGACATCTCCTTCCAGCTCTGCCTGCAGTCCAACTGGGCGGTCGGGGCGTGTCCGCCACTTGCCTGCGTACCTAAACGACTACGCGTGCGCAGTTTCTGACGCATGCGCATCGCTGGGGGGGAAGACATGTTGCAGCCTCATAAGTCCTCAGACTTACGAATGACAGCTCGGCAGCAGCCAGGCGCGTCTTAGCCAATCAGACGCGCCTGCTGGTTGCCGGGCTGTCATACGCGAGGCAATTGGTTGAACCGTTTGACAGCCGGGTATAAAAGGCTGTCAACGACGAAGACTTGCCGGTCTACTTACTGTTGATGTTCTACTACGTTCTTGCTTGATAAATGGTTACGGTTACCTCAGACGCCTCCGTTTAATTACTGTCGCCGATCTAACAATATCTATCAGCAAGAGCTCACTATATAGCACAACCAAGCCCCTTCATTATCCAGCAAGGTTCAACCAAACTTGATTCAGACAAACCTGACTCCACATGGAGACTGCAAACAATAGGACTACATGGCCCTTGCCACAGGAACAGAAGCTCAAGTCCTAGAGGAGATATACAATACACTCATTCTCCACTCCACCTGGTTCAGCTACCTAGGATTTCAAACCATTGGTCCTGTTCATCAATAAACCATCTTTCCAACTCAGCCTCCACGTTCTAGTGTCTTTTTGCCCCACTTGGAACAGAACCCAAGATCAGTGGTGGGATTTTTTTTTTTTACTACTGGTTCTATGGGTGTGGCTTTGTGGGCGTGTCAGGGGAAGGATACTGCAAAATCCGCTACTGGTTCTCCAGAACCTGTCAGAACTGGCTGAATATCAGCTCTGACCCAGATGATATGTCTTCAACAGGTGGAAATTTACTTCTTTTAAAAAAAATAAGAATGGACAGCATTTGTGGAAAGTAACATCTTAAAAAGGGCATTTCTTCTCTCTTGGACATTATGAAATGTATCTTTAAAATGGCTCTGGCTGAAATGCAAACAGGGATCGTTAAAGTATTTTTCTCAGCAGTATTGTTTTAGTCATATACAAGTTGAGTGATGAAATTTTCATACAATAGTTATTAAGAGAGTTACAGTTTCTCTAACTTCGAATCAGCACAAAATAACTACGGGGCTTTGAGACACATGTACATATCTCAACATATTATTGTAAAAGTCATTTTTCAAATATCAAATATTTGGAGTCATTCTGAAACGAGAAATGTATAAGGGTCAATCTTCTACAGTTATATGATCTTAATGGACAGAGACATTAGATAATACTGATTTTTTAATGATAGACCTTGCAGTTTAATGATGTGATAATGCAAGTTCAATTATCTGTTTGTAATTTAGCAGCCAGATTTAAAAGAAGTCTTTTATGGATATATAGAACAGAGTTAAACTAAGAACTTTCTTGCAGAGACTGGAGATTGGTGTACATATTGCACAATCAGTAAAATACGTGATACTATACTGACTTTGCAGTTATGCAGCAGAGTTATGATAAATTGTATTTTCAGTAGATATTTTTTTTTCATTATACACCTAATGAAGCATTATCCTGTAAGAAACTGTAATATTGCAAGAATGCAGGTACTAGGCATTTAAAAACATTTTATAATATGGATGGAAATAGCTTACACCTATGTAACAGCCATCTAAAGCATATATATAGGTATTTCCCGAAATATTATTAAGAATGGGACCCTTTATATATCCTATCAACATTGAGTAAAATATATAATCTCTTTCCTTGTTAATTGATTTATATTATCACACAGAATTCCAGATTACACTATAGACTATAGAGAATGAAAATGTCTGTAATTTGTTGAAATTACATTTTCTAACAATAATATATTGTATAGCACTGTCTGTATAACAAGCATTACTAATTTAATTTTCTTAGAAAACAATATAAATATGTATTATACTAAAGTGCTAAGTTCAAAATAAGGAAAGAGAATAATCATTATATTCATTTTATTCTTTAAAAATGTGGAATGTTTTCAAATATTACTTTAACTTGACATTTCACTTAAGAACAGTTACATGTTCTTAAAAATATCTTAACATCTTTAAATGATATTTTAAAAAACCATGTTCTATATAGAAAAATGCTTTCACAGCAAATTTTGAGTATGTAAAATGTGCTAGTCTTATTAGAACCGTAGCCTGAATGAATATCACAGTAAAATATAGATAATCCCCAAGTTACAACAGTTTGTTTAATGACCATTCAAGTGAACGGCACTGTTTTCACACAACCATTGCAGCATTCCCATGGTCATGTCAGGGGTGAAATCCACTTATCTTTGCTACCAGTTCGGTAGCATATGAGCATCCCCGACTGTTTAAAGCATTTTATTAACTACAGGTTCAGGAGAACCGGTAAGCAAAAAAGCTTTAAAAAGTACTTTTTTTTTTTTTTTAACTTTTATTAACATTTATAGGCCGCCTTTTCCCTGAGGGGACTCAGGGCGGCTTACAATAATAGGGGAGGGAGTGCAGGGACAAAACACAAAAAGAAAATGTGAGTAAAAATAATTAGCGGTAAAACACAACTTCACTCAACATTCGGGAGGGGCGAGAGTAAAGTCCTATCCCCAGGCCTGACAGGATAGCCAGATCTTGAGGGCTGTGCGGAAGGCCTGGACGGTGGTGAGTGTGCGGATCTCCACGGGGAGATTGTTCCATAGCGTCGGGGCTGCAACTGAGAAGGCTCTCCTCCGCGTAGTCGCCAGTCGGCACTGACTGGCGGATGGAATTCGGAGGAGGCCTACTCTATGCGATCTGATGGGACGAAGGGAGGTAATTGGCAGAAGGCGGTCTCTCAAATAGCCAGATCCACTACCATGGAGCGCTTTATGAATGGTAAGTAGGACCTTGAAGTGCACCCGGAGATCACAGGTAGCCAGCGCAGCTCACGGAGGATCGGTGTTATGTGGCGAACCGTGGTGCGCCCACAATCACTCGCGCGGCTGCATTCTGGACTAGCTGAAGTCGCCGGATGCTCTTCAAGGGCAGCCCCATGTAGAGCACATTGCAGTATCCAGCCTAGAGATCACAAGGGCTCGAGTGACTGTTGTGAGGGCCTCTCCGGTTCAGGTAGGGCCGCAACTGGCGCACCAGGCGAACCTGGGCAAATGCCCCCCTGGTCACAGCTGACAAGTGATGGTCAAAACTCAGCTGTGGGTCCAGGAGGACTCCCAAGTTGCAGACCCTGTCTGAGGGGTATAAATTTTGACCCCCCAGCCTGAGTGATGGAACGTTGGCCAAATTGTTGGGAGGAAAACACAACAGCCACTCGGTCTTGTCCGGGTTGAGTACCAGTTTGTTAGCTCTCATCCAGTCTTTAACAGCCTCAAGACCCCGGTTCATCACGTCCACCGCTTCATTGAGTTGGCACGGGGCGGACAGATACAACTGTGTATCGTCCGCGTATTGATGGTATTTTATCCGTGCCTCCGAATGATCTCGCCCAGCGGTTTCATGTATACTGTTAAATAGTAGGGGGAATAAGACTGAACCCTGCGGCACCCCATAAGTTAGGGGCCTCGGGGACGATCTCTGCCCCCCCACCAACACCGACTGCGACCTGTCGAGATTAGGAGGAGAACCAACTGCAGAACAGTGCCGCCCACCCCCACCTCCCGCAGTCGTCGCAGAAGGATACCATGGTCGATGGTATCGAAAGCCGCTGAGAGGTCAAGGAGAACCAGGATGGACGCGTGGCCTCCATCTCTCTGGTCCAGAGATCATCGGTCAATGCGACCAAAGCGTTTCTGTGCTGTACCCGGGCCCTGAAGCCGGACTGGAAGGATCAAGATAGTTAGCTTCCTCCAAGGTACGCTGAAGCTGGAAGGCCACCACCTTCTCAACACCTTCCCACGAAGGGGAGGTTGGAGACTGGGCGGTAGTTATTAAGAATGGCTGGATCCAAGGACGGTTTCTTCAGGAGGGGTCTCACCACCGCCGCTTGAGCGCGGCGGGGAAGTGCCCCTCCCGAAGAGAGGCGGTAACAACCGCCTGATCCAGCCATCGTGTCACCCTCACTGCTGTTGGCAACCAGCCAGGAGGACACGGGTCCAGTATAACAGGTGGAGGCACTCACAGCTCGCATAGCCTTGTCCACATCCCCAGAGGCAACATCCTGAAACTCAACCCAGAGATGGTCTGCCAAGTCATTCCCTTGTGTCTCGGCTGGATCTGCGGGGGTGGAGTCCAGGTCCGACCGAAACCGAGCAACTTTGTCCGCCAAGAACTGAACATACTCCTCAGCCTTACCCTGTAAGGGGTCCCCGTCTCCCTCCTGTTTAGGAGGGAGCGGGTTATCCTAAACAGGGCGGCTGGGCAGGACTCGGCGGACGCTACCAAGGTGGCAATGTGTGTTCTTTTAGCTGTTCTTAATGCCCGAATGTATTCCTTGGTGCATGCTGTCAAAAGTGTCCGGTTCGATTCGGACCTATCGGATCTCCACAAGTGCTCTAGGCGTCTCCTCCGGCGCTTTATCTCCCGGAGCTCCTCGGTGAACCAAGGAGGCCTCCGGGAGCCGCTGACCTGGAGGGGCCGTAGTGGCGCAATCCGGTCCAAGAGACTCTGATGCTGCCGAGTGCCAGGCAGCAGCAGAGTCTCCGCCGAACTGTGGGCGAGAGTATCAGGAATAACCCCAAGCTCCGTCTGGAACCTTACAGGCTCCATAAGTCGCCTGAGGCGGAACCACCTGGTCGGTTCCTCCTCCCTACGGTGGGGGTTTGGCCTCCGGAAGTCTAGCCTCAGTAGGCAGTGGTCTGACCACGACAGGGGTATGGTCTCATTACCCCTCAGACCAAGATCATAACTCCACTGCTCCGAGAGGAATACGAGGTCGAGTGTGTGACCCGCTGAGTGGGTTGGGCCTCGAATTACCTGGGTCAAGCCCATGGCTGTCATGGAAGCCATGAACTCCTGCGCTCCGTCAGAGTGTTCACCGAGCGAAGGCAAATTGAAGTCCCCCAGAACCATAAGCCTAGGGAACTCAATTGCTAGCTCGGCTACTGACTCGAGGAGCGAGGGGAGGCTGCTGCAACGCAGTTGGGAGGCAGGTACGTTAGCAGCAAACCCACTTGACCTTGAGGTCCAGCTTCACCAGTAGGGACTCACACCCGACAAGCTCCGGAGCAGGGATCCTACGAGGTGCTAAAGACTCCCGGACTACAATAGCCACACCGCCACCCCTTCCCTGGGCTCTCGGCTGATGAAGCACCTGAAATCCGTCTGGGCACATCTCTACGAGGGGGACTCCTCCCTCCGTGCCCAGCCATGTCTCAGTAATACATGCCAGGTCTGCCCCCTCGTCTAAAATCAAGTCCCGGACGAGGGGAGCCTTATGAACAACAGACCTGGCATTTAGCGACAGCAGCCTGAGACCAGGGTCCTGATTACTCGCGCCATCTGACCTTGGAGTGGGACTCCTAGGGCCGGAAGGAGGGATCTCTGTGATATAGCGAACCCTCCTTCCCCGGTAATGGCCTGCCCTAAAGTCCCCGCCATATCAGCCTCTCCCTGTTATGACCGCAATGCCCCGACCCTCTCCCGTGGATGTAGTTCCCCCAACCACCCCGGTGACCCCCGCATACCCCGCCAGGTCCTCCGAATCAGTCATACCCAAACTCTCACACAGACAGTCCTCACAAAAAGTTAAAACACAGATACAGCAATATTAATAATAAAAAGTGAGATCATTCATACCATCCCATACAATCCCATGCACTCAACATACCTATTTAAAAGATAAAATCAGAAAAATTGCGCAGGTTCACAGAGTCCGTACTAGATTTATAATAGTCCAAAGGTGCCTTCCACCCTCTCCTGAGGGGGGGGCCACACCTTGAGGGGGGCTCCTCTAAAGAGTTCAATATAGTCCAAGGAGGGGGGGGCTGGGAGACAGGGTGAGTTCGGGTAGCAGCTGCAGTAGTGAAACCAGGAGGTTAACCATGGTGGGAAAAGTTTGGTGGCAAGTTCATTCCAACCATCCCCCTTAATATCATTTCCAGATCAAAGAGTCATAGGGGGGAGGGAGAATGCTTGTCTCTGGTGGAAGGGGAGAGGGGGGGACGTTCTATTCAGCGATCGGGCTTGGTGTTCTTAAGGCCCCAAGGCGTCAGAAATAGAATCCAGGATAGAATCCAAGATGGTCAATGTCAATATCCACGAATGTTGGCGTCCCTTCGAGGCTGGCAGCTCGGAGAGTGAAATTTTACCGGTCCGCTGCCAGCACTAATCCCAGGGCGTCTGTATCGCTCCCCCACTCCCTTGACTCATTCCCAGGGGCCAGTTTCCTCTCTCACCAGTTCTCTTTTTTGTTTTATCAGTTTGCAGACTCCACAGGTTTTGTTTATCAGTCTTACAGTCTTGCAGTCTCCACAGGTTCTCTTTTTTTGGGGGGGTTGAAGCTGCGGTGTTCGTCGCCGTTAGGCGGCCTCCGTCGCCAGCAATGTCGGAGGCCAGCAGCAAGCCAGCAACAGCAGCAGTAAAAACGTGTTCCGGTGCTTGCGTCGCCTCCCAAATTCTCCCTCTCACCAGCTCTCTTTGTTCAAATCAATCCTCACCGTCCTCACAGTTCTTACATTCGAGCCGCGATGTTAGGTGGCGTTCAGCGGCACCCGCAGCCAGCAATATTGGTGGCTAGCGGTGACGATATCCCTCAGCGCTTCTCGGAGCTCAGCGTCTTTCAGAGCTTGGCGTCTTCTCAAGCTGGCAGCTCGGAGCGATCAAATTCTCCGTTGCCGCTGCCAGTCCCAGGGTCGCTAGATGTTCGGGCGACCTCACCTCCTTTGGGTCAGCTCCCAAGTGCCAAAATCCAACTCTTTACAAGTTTTAACTATAGTACAAGTAAAAAAAAAAGTTCCCACAATCGTGTGGCATGGCTGATTGACGCACAATTGTCGGAACTTTTTAAAAACTTTTTAAAGCATTTTTTAACTACCGTTTCAGGGGAACCGGTAGCATTTTTACAACCGATTGGGGCGAACTGGCCCAAACCAGTAGCATTTCACCCTGGGTCATGTGATTAAAATTCAGCTGCTCGGCAACTGACTCATATTTACAATGTCCTGCAGTGTCTGAGGTCATGTGATCACCTTTTGCGACCTCATGACAAGGAAAGTTAATGGGGAAGCCAGATTCACTTAACAACCATGTTACTAACTGAACAAGTGCAGTGATTCACTTAACACTAGCAAGAAAGGTTGTAAAATGGTCCAAAATTTATTTAACAATTGTCTTGCTTAGCAACAGAAGTTTTGGGCTCATTTGTGGTCATACGTCGAGGATTACCTGTAATTGGAAATTTTAAAAACTGCCTGTCTAAACAAATAAAACCCCCAAAATATTCACCATGTGTACCGGAACTTTGCATCTGACTTACATGTATCAAGAGTTAGTTATTATGTCAAGAACTCTCAGGCACAGCCCTTTTTTAACCTGTACTTAGTAATTTATACCAGCCAGGCCCAGGTTTTAACATTCATTTCGAATTATCTCTGGAGCTTGTCGGGTGTGAGTCCTTGCTGGTGAAGTTGGACCTTGCGGGTCAAGTGGGCTTGTTGCTAATGTACCTGCCTCCCAACAGCGTTGCAATAGCCCTCCCCTCGCTCCTTGAGTCAGTAGCCGAGCTGGCAGTTGAGTTCCCCAGGCTTATGATACTGGGGGATTTCAATCTGCCTTTGCTCGGTGATCACTCTGATGGAACTCAGGAGTTCATGGCTTCCATGACAGCCATGAGCTTGACCCAAGTAATTCAGGGCCCGACTCAATCAGCGGGTCACACGCTTGACCACGTATTCCTCTCGGAGCAGTGGAGACGTGATCTTGATTTGAGGGGTACTGAGATCTTGCCTCTGTCATGGTCAGATCACTTCCTATTGAGGCTTGACCCTATCGGTTTTCAGACGGCGCTTGGTGTAATACCTGACGCTCTTGTCCACAGTCCGGTGGAGACCTTGGTTGCTGCTTGGAACTCAGCAGCAGTGCGGGCTCTAAACCTGATTGCGCCTTTACGGCCTCTCCGAGGTAGCGGATCCAGGAGAGCTCCTTGGTTTACCGAGGAACTCCGGGAGATGAAGCACCAAAAGAGACACCTAGAGCGCAGCTGGAGGCCAGTAAGTCTGAGCAGACCGAGCACTGAGGAGAGCCTTTATCAGAGCCTATCTTGTGGCAATATGGGCGTCAAAATGTGCTCATTTCGTCCGCTGAATCGCGCCCAGCCGCCTTGTTTAGAATAACCCGCTCCCTCTTGAAAGGGAGGGATGCGGATGACCCTTTACAAGATAGAGCTGAGGAGTTTGTTCAGTTTCTAGCAGATAAAGTTGCTCGGATTCAGACAGACTTGGACTCCAATTGCTCAGAGCCAGCCGAGGTACCGGGGGAAGGTCTTGAGCAAAATTTATGGACTGAGTTTCAACTTGTCACGCCTGAGGAAGTGGACAAGGCCATCGGAGCTGTGAGTGCCTCCACTTGTATACTGGACCCGTGCCCCTCCTGGCTGGTCGCGAACAGCAGGGAGGTGACACGTGGCTGGATCCGGACGATAGTTAGCACTTCTCTCCGGGAGGGATCCTTCCCACCCCTCTTAAAGGCGGCGGTGGTGAGACCCCTCCTGAAGAAGCCGTCTTTGGATCCAGCCATCTTGAGTAACTATCGTCCAGTTTCCAACCTCCCCTTTGTTGGGAAGGTTGTTGAGAAAGTGGTGGCCTTTCAGCTCCAGCGGTCCTTGGATGAAACCAATTATCTGGATTCCTTTCAGTCTGGATTCAGGCCTGGCTACAGCACAGAAACTGCTTTGGTCGCACTGATCGATGATCTCTGGAGAGCCAGGGATGGGGGCCATGCCTCCATCCTAGTGCTCCTTGACCTCTCAGCGGCCTTCGATACCATCGACCATGGTATCCCTTTGCGGCGGTTGCGGGAGGTGGGAGTGGGAGGCACCGTTCTTCGGTGGTTCTCCTCCTACCTCTCGGACAGGTCGCAGTCGGTGTTGGTCGGAGGGCAGAGATCGACCCCTAGGCCCCTTAACTATGGGGTGCCGCAGGGTTCGGTCCTGTCCCCCCTCCTATTTAATATCTACATGAAGCCGCTGGGTGAGATCATTCGTCGGCACGGGATAAAATACCACCAATATGCGGACGATATACAGTTGTATCTGTCCGCTCCGTGCCAACTCAGTGAAGCGGTTGAAGTGATGTGTCAGTGCCTGGAGGCTGTCAGGATCTGGATGGGGATGAACAAGCTTGCACTCAATCCCGACAAGACCGAGTGGCTATTGTTGTTCCCTCCCAAAGATTGGCCTTGTACTCCATCTCTCAGGTTGGGGGGTGAAATTATATGCCCCTCAGACAGGATTCGCAATTTGGGAGTCCTCCTGGACCCACAGCTGACTTTAGAACATCATTTGTCGGCTGTGACCAGGGGGGCATTTGCCCAGGTTCGACTGGTGCACCAATTGTGACCCTACCTGAACCGGGAGGCCCTCAGAATAGTCACTCACGCCCTTGTGACCTCAAGACTGGACTACTGTAACGCGCTCTACATGGGGCTGCCCTTGAAGAGCATTCGGAGACTTCAGCTTGTCCAGAATGCAGCCGCGCGAGCGATTGTGGGTACACCTCAGTACACCCACGTCACACCTATCCTCCCCGAGCTGCACTGGCTACCTGTTGGTCTCCGGACACGCTTCAAGGTGCTAGTCGTTACTTTTAAAGCCCTACATGGTATTGGACCTGGGTACTTGAGAGACCGCGTCCTGCCAATCACCTCCCTACGACCAATTAGATCCCACAGATTAGGCCTCCTCCGAATACCATCTGCTAGCCAATGTCGACTGTCGACCCCTCGGGGAGGTCCTTCTCTGTGGCTGCTCCGGCCCTCTGGAACAATCTCCCCGTGGAGATCCTGACCCTCACCACCCTTCCGGCTTTCCGCAAAGCCACTAAGACCTGGCTGTTCCAGCAGGCTTGGGGTTGATGAGTTCCCGGCCCCACTTAAACTGTTGCGACTGTTGCTCTGTTTTAACTTGCCTGTTTTTTGTTTTTGTTTGTATTCCCCTTCCCCCCTGCTTGTTAGCCGCCCTGAGTCTCTCGGGAATAGGGCGGCATACAAATGGAATAAACATTTCAATTATGACATAATATGTAAATCTCCACTAAACTGCATGCTGCTTTGGATCAGGTAGGGTCACATTTTATCATTACATATTCAGTGAAAATAGAATAAAGAAGGTCAAGATATTCTCCAAAGCCCTTGAGGGCAGGAAAAGAAGCAATGGATGAAAATTAATCAAGGAGAGAAGCAACCAGGAAGAAATAAGAAATTTCCTGACAGTTAGAACAATTAATCAGTGGAACAACTAACCTCCAGAAGTTATAAACGCTCCACACTGGAAGTTTTAAAGAAGAGATTGGATAACCATGTATATGAAATGGTATAGGATTTCCTGCCTGAACAGGGGTTTGGACTAGAAAACCTCCAAGGTCCCTTCCCACTCAGTTATTCTATTCCAAGGTAATTCTTTATTTTTCACTATGCTCATCTACATATAATCTATGTTGATTAGCAACTCTTTCAATAAGGCACAACAAACAACAACCAATTTAATTCACGAGTAACATTTTTCCAGTGTTGAAAAATTAATGATAATAAAGAACAGAAACTCTATTTCCATTGCCCAATCATTAGTTTCCAGTTAGCAGTTATGTAATTCAAATAAATATGCATGAAAAGTCCTTATAATGTATAATATTTATATTCTTCTTTTATTTTATTTTTTTCTTTGTTCAGTTTTATTAAGGCAAATCATCAGTACATTTTTTTAAATGGAAGAAAGATATTTAATATTCAGGATTCCTTTAACTGTTAGTGGCACTACCCACATCAATTAAGAGAGTAATCAGTTTTTACATATGAATGCATGTGTAGATACCAGCAGGAAAAAGAGACAACAGGCTGAACTATAAGTGGACACACTGTAATGGGTAGAATACTTGATCAATGCCATGGAGATCCAGTTTCAAGTCCATCCTCAGCCATGGAAATTCAGTGGTTAACTCTAGGTCATTTGCTATTTCTCAGTTCATATTTTGGTGCTAAAGAGGAAAATCTAGAGCACGGGTGTCAAACGGGATTTCTTCTAGGGCCAGATCAGCATTGTAATTCTTCTCTGCGGGCTGCTTGTGGGCGGGAGATGGCATGGACACCTCCTTCACCACCTTGCCAGCCAAAATGGAGAGAGGCGGGGACACATGTTCCCTCTCATGCGCTGTTTTGGGCCTGGACGGCCTTCTGCAGCACCTACTGGCCAAAACAGGGCACTGGCAAAGTGCTGCAGGAGGCTGTCCAGGCCAAAAATGGCGCATGGAGGAGCCGCATGCAGCCCCCATGCCTTTTTTGGCTGCCAGAGGCACTGGTGGGCCAGTTTTTAGCTATTTGTAGGCCGGCCCCATGGGCCAGATTTAAGCACCCCGCGGGCCGGTTTTAAGGCCTTCAGTTTGACACCCCTGGTCTAGTAGAGAGCTATGAAGTGTTTCCTTAAGACCTCATCATTATAGTAAAGTAAAAATTAAATGAAGTTTCTATATTGAAAAAGAAATGTTCTACTAAATAAAGAGGAGGATGTAAATGTTAAGCAATTCTATATTATTCACTCTCTCAAAATTATTAGAAAGGAATGTTTTGACCAGAAGGCCATCATCATCATAAAAAAAAGATGACCACCTGGATTATGAGACATATATTATGCATTACACTGTAGTTGCCAAACAAATGTTAAATGGCATGTACTAATTTCATCTCTCAAAAGCTCCTCCCTGCTCTAGCATGAAAACATGAATAGCTACCCCAAAATAGAGTTACTATTCTATTTTTTGTCTACCTGTTTTTTCCTTTTTAAGTTTAGGAACAGTTTTCTTTCAGATGGAAACCATATTATGAGTATTCTTGGAGAATTTTTTTTTGAAAAATTCTAACAGTTCCTAATTATTTTATAATAATGACTTCATTACATTTATATTTTAAGCCATACCTGAGTCAGTTGCATCTCATGGCAGCCTTCCAGGATCACCTCTGGCCTAGTGATCGCCCTAAGAAGTCTTTCCCCTCATTGTCAGATTTGCAAATATTTAATTGATTCTGGAATCCTTTTAATGAGGCAAGTTGGCAAGATTTTTACTAAGAGTCTTGAGAGCAAGACACTAGAAGAACAGATGAGTTGAGATGCTCTCCAGACCACTGCCAATTTGGAGCTCATTTTCATACTTTTTGCAGCAAATTTAGCCTTTCATGCTACCTCCTAGACAAGAGTCTGCTTCCTTGATATGACTTACACTATATTGCCGAAAGTATTCGCTCACCCATCCAAATAATCAGAATCAGGTGTTCCAATCACTTCCATGGCCACAGGTGTATAAAATCAAGTACCTAGGCATGCAGACTCTTTTTACAAACATTTGTGAAAGAATGGGTTGTTCTCAGGAGCTCAGTGAATTCCAGCGTGGAACTGTGATAGGATGCCACCTGTGCAACAAATCCAGTTGTGAAATTTCCTCGCTCCTAAATATTCCACAGTCAACTGTAAGCTGTATTATAAGAACGTGGAAGTGTTTAGGAACGACAGCAACTCAGCCATGAAGTGGTAGGCCACGTAAACTCATCCAACATTTGTGATCTCACAAATGCGCTTCTGGAAGAATGGTAAAAAAAATTCCCATAAACACACTCCTGAACCTTGTGGACAGCCTTCCCAGAAGAGTTGAAGCTGTTATAGCTGCAAAGGGTGGACCGACGTGATATTGAACCCTATGGATTAGGAATGGGATGTCACTTACAGTAAGTTCTTATGCGAGTAAAAGCAGGTGAGCAAATACTTTTGGCAATATAGTGTATATAAGTATTAGTGTTCATTTAATTTTGTTTCAAATAGTGTTAACTCCTATTCCAAATGTGAAACTGAAAGCCCTTCCTCACTACTCAGATCATATATCTCGCTCCGCAGCTCATACCTCAAAATCTCTGCCAATATAGTCCTTTAAATGAACCAAACACTTTAATGTCATATACCACTTCCCTTGGGAGACTTGTCTATCTCACTCTCTAATAGATCTCACTATGAGAAATGGCAGCCTTCTCCCCCCGCCCCCGGCCCCCATATCATCCCATTATTTCTAGTTAGGGCATTTTTGTTGTTGTCATGTTTTATAATGGCTTTTATGTAATGGCTAGAGTAGAAAATAGTCTTTAAAGGAAACTTCTCTGTTCCCTTCCACCCTGTAACATTTGTAAAACATATTGTTCTGGAAGAAGAGACAACAACAATTGCCCACTAGATCCAGAATAGTATGCTGCGTAATATCAGCTAAATCTTCATTTGCGAAATAGGAGCACAAAGGTGAGGTACAGATAATCCTTGACTTACAAGAATTCAGGGGTGTCAAACTCGAGGCCTGCGGGCCTCACCTGGCCTGCCAGGCTGCCCTGGAAACAGTGAAAGACCAGCCCATGGTGCCTCTGCCAGTGAAAACAAACTCCATTTTTGACTGTGATGGCCTCCTGCAACCCTCTGCCAGTAAAAACAGAGCTCAGGAGCCTGATTTTGCTGACAGGGCCACCACAGGTGCCAACACGAGTGACATTGAGCTGGCCATGCTCACCATGGCCACGCCCACCCCCTAAGGTCAAACTCAACCCTGATGCAGCTCTCAATGAAATGGTGTTTGACACCCCTGCAATAGTTCATTTAGTGACTATTTGAAGTTACAATGGCACTGACAATAGTGACATTTGACCATTTTTCGCACTTATGACCATTGCAGCATCATGTGATTTACATCAGGATGCTTGACAATTGGTTTATATTTGTGATGGTTGCAGTGTCCCAGAGTCATGTGATCACCTTCTGTGACCTTCTGACAAGCAAAATCAATAGGAAAGCCAGGTTCACTTAACAACTGCAATGATTCACTTAACCAATGTGGCAAGAAAAGTCGTAAAATGGGGCAAAATTCACTTAACAAATTTCCCACAGAGCAACAGAAATTTTGGCCTCAATTATAGGTGTAAGTCAAGGACTACCTGTAGTAAAGGATAAGAGAGCCAATTTGCTCTAGTGGTTAAGGTACCAGGGTAGAAACTAGGAGACTGAATTCTAGTATCATCTTAAGCATGAAAGCCAGGTGGATGACCTTGGACCAGGCACTCTCTTTCAGCCCAACTCATCGCACAGGGTTGTTGTGCGGAGGCAGAAATATTAGATATATTTGCCACCTTGAGTTATTTATAAACACAATAAAGGCAGATATAAACGAAATAAATAAATATAAACCAAGGCATTTCAGTATTTCTGGTTGCAAGTGTCTGAAAATCAATTTTGTAAGTAGCCCCAATTTATAAAATTAAATATTACATGTTTAACTATTACATTTTTAAAATGTAAGACATGTTAAGATTTTTCACTCATCATTGATTTTTATATTCAAACTCTATTATCATTAAATTTCCAAATTTGGTGAAGTCTAATCTGTAGCCTATGTTGGTTAATATAAAAGTAATTAATTATTTACTTCTTTATGTGATTATTATTTTTAGTAAAAATCAATGAAATAACAACCTCACAACGATTCAGTGCAATTCATTATAATTGCAATAAATTAATATGTTGATACTGGTTTCAAGACAAAGAATTCGGTGCTTTGCTTTGGGCTTTACTCCACTTTTTAAAAAAAGACAGAAAAACAAAATTCTTTATAATGTTGCTAATAATGATGGATTTTAATTTAGCCTTTAAGAATGAATACCAACTTCACAACAATAATCAATCACTGAAGCATGTTCACCAAAGAAAAGTGAGCAGATACTCTTCTGCCCAACTGTAGTTAAGAGAATAACTCATATCTCTTTTTCAAAAACTATTTAAAAAATCATATTACATAGAAAGCAAAAAGCCTTATTTAAAAAAATCATGAAATTGCTTGCAGAAGAGATGTATTTATCTTAGCAGCTGAACTATTTTTGGAATCACTCTCTTATTTGCTACCATATAACATGGAAAATGAAGTTTGGAGCTGAGTGAAATATTTATAAAATATTCAGTTCTATCCTACAATAAATTATGTGACATGATTTGGATCTAAGGTAGACTATGACAACCATTTTCAGAGTCTCAAAATATTTGTCATATATGTATCTGTTTTAGTCTTATAAATGCCATTAATTTTTTCCCTTCCTTTGCTCAAAGAAATTTAGCAAATTATATATCATGTCATATATTTTTTTAAAGAAATCAGATAGAAAGAGGAATGTGCAGCAATTCTAGCAATTTAATTCAGGGAAAGCTGAACGGAAGATTTTATGACATGTCATGTAAATTATCCACCATAGTATTTACACAGCCAATGAAAATTGGCTATTTTTGATGAAAAGGATTAATGTAGCCACACTGATGAGAAAACTTTTTTTTAAAAAATAAATCATTAAAGAAAAACTGCTTAGTGGTTTATAGATCCATTAGATTAAGATTATGCAATTTCAAATGTCAACTTTTCTTTTTCTACAGAAGGGAGGATTGACATCAGTGGTAAAAAAAAACAACCCCACAAATATTTTCTATGCTACAATATAAAGTACTGTATTTTATTTCATGAAGGCTCTGTGTACTAACTCTTATTGAAAAGACTAGTTTAAGATTTCTATTTATTTTCACTAGGCTTTTATAATACTGCTGCAACTATTTTGTGGTTTAAAAACAAACTTCCATTTTTTTTTAAAGAATTCCAATAAAGAAGTTATTATAACTAAGTGGGCTGAAGAGTAAGAAAGAAAAAAGAAGGAAGAAAGGGGAGTTCATAGAAAAAGAACCAAGAATTTTATTTTGTTAGATATACCCTTTTATCAGTTCCAGTGCTGTAAAGCTGAAGTAGCAATGGGCCATTAATAACTGCCAGTTGTTAACTACTATGGAATACCAGATAACCTTACTGAGAATCTAGATCTAAATCTTAGGCAGCAGAGTAATGAGTCCCAATGGAATTAGAGCACTGGCCCTCTTTGTTATAACTATTGATTTACTGTAGAATCCTGATGTGATTTAGATAAGAGAGGAAAAGGTAATAGCATTAATTATTCCACTGTATTTAGAAGCTAGAGACACCAAATTCAGGCATAATACAAACAGACATTCAAGGCATGTAGACAGACTCAAATGCACGTATACAATTTTTTTAGCATTTTTTGTTGATTCTATTCAGTTCAAAGCAACATATCACAGTGAGAGGCCTTTGTGTCTGTCTATATACTTGGATGTGATGAACCAATTAACATTTCTTCCCAACTGCCCTGCTCTTTCCCCCACTTTTTTTTGCATAAATACTGCCTATAAAAGAAGAACCCGAGAAATGAATAGGCTGCATTCTAGGCTAAGCATGGCTGAGACAAATCTTCTAACAACAAAATGCATATTGAATGTTAATTTACATTTCAACAATCCATTGTGGTAGCCCATCTGCTTTATTTAAAGGGTCAGTCTTTGAAAAGTTAGCAGTGCAACAGCTGTTCAATCTTGGACATGATAAAAACGGTACCAAATGATGACAATAGTTTATTTCTTTGAAGCAGAAGCACTAATGGATAAATAGTACAGTCTATGATAAAAAGTGTTGTCTCTCCTATGACATAAATTTATTTCCCAGAAATATTTTATGTCACTGTATTTATATTTTCATCCTATAAAGTTTTCCGGGCTTTCATCTGAAAGTGCTAGGCAGGCTGCAAATTGGGTCCTCTAGTTGTTTTGATGGTTAACAGATTGTGTAGGAAAGCTTTACTGGCTTATCCCTTGATAAGCATATAGAATATTTCATCTCCAAGTATCTATATCTATGCTGAAAATAGTCCAAACTATTGGAAGTGGTGGTTCTGAGGTATCCACAGTTAATATTTTATCAATAAACTATATGAAAAATGATTATGAAAAAAGTTAAATATTATTCTGACATCTAGTATTTGATATATATGTCAATATATTTATATGGTGCTATTCTATTATCTTTATGTCAGCTAGCAATCTGCTATAATGATACAAATATAAACATTGGTCATACTGATTAAATAATTAACATTAAATTAAACACCAGTTTAATTTTGGAAACATGACACTCACTCATCCCAAAGGTGCCGCCCTGAGTCCTTGGGAGAAGGGCAGCACATAAATCCAATAAACCATATAAATCCAATAAACCAAGGTGCTTTTTCAAATGGCAACTGGACTTTCTGGTTTTTCTTTGAAAAGGTTTCACTTCTCATCCAAGAAGCTTCTTCAGCTGAAGTGAACTGAACTGAGAAGTGAAACATCTTCAAAGAAAAAAGAAAGTCCATATAAATCCAATAAACAAACAAACAAACAAACAAGTTGCCACTTGAAAAAGCACCTTTGGGACTTAGATGACTGAGAATCTCCATAGATCTAACACACCCTCCGCAATCTTGAAAGATTTTTTTTTTAACAACTGCCTTTGCAATCTGTTTCAGTGCCAGGCCAACAATTAACAAGCTCAGATTTAAAGTACATTTGACTGTCTCCAAGGTGTAGATCATTGGAGATGGAACAGCAACAGAAAAGAATCACACCAATGAGCAAAATAAGAATTAACTTACCGATAGAGAAAACGTATGTCGTTTAGGGTTGAAATCTTGCAGAGAAACTAGGTAACACCATCAATGCTAGTAAGTTGTAGGGTTTGTTCTCAGTTTATATTCTAGTCTAGTGGCTTGTCCTGCCAGTGTCGATGGGGGTTATCTTGGAAGTTATTTCGTTGGGCTGTTTACTGTTAGCTTGTTTTGCAGTTCCTTGACTGATATTGTTTACCTCTTGTTTATGAAGTAAATGTCTTATATTAATCTTGGAGTTCATATGTGCTCCTCTGGCTGTTGATTGCCAGTGGGGAAGTGTTTTGGTCTTTTTGTTCCCTTTTTGGCTTGTTGATTGTGTCTTTTGAATGTTATGCAGATGCTAAGTTTCTATTGATGAGTGATTTGTCAGAGTGCCAGAGTTCCAGGATTCCTCTAGAATTTTTGGACTTGCCATGATCTATGATGGTCAGTTAAACTATGGCCAAGTCTGTTCCATGTATTGGGAAATTAAAGCATTCTCATCATGTCTTCTCATTGTTATTTGGTGCTCATGGATGTGATCTGCTGGTGTTCTGACTGTTTGTCCTATGTAGTGGCTATTGAAGTGCTTACACAATATGTTGTAGATAATGCCTGTTTTTCTTCTGAAACTGCTGGTCTTTAGGTTTACTTAGGATGTTTTGGAGAACTTTAGTTAGGTGGTATGCTATGCTGATGCCATGTGGTTCTAATAGTCTGTTGGTGCTTTCTGAGAAGTTTTTGATGTATGGTAGTTATCATTTTTAAGGCTTGTATTGATTGTGCTATATTGGGTTGAGTGGTAAGGCACTAGAACAGTGTTTCTCAACCTTGGCAACTTGAAGATGTCCGGACTTCAACTCCTAGAATCCCCAGCCAGTTGGCTGGGGAATTCTGGGAATTGAAGTCCGAACATCTTCAAGTTGCCAAGGTTGAGAAACACCACTAGAATATAAATTGAGACCAAACCCCACTCCCTATCAGTATTGATAACGTTACCTAGTTTGGGTAATGAAATGTCTGCAAGAAAACTCAGACAGTATGAAGAATTAAGTTGCCTGCAGATCTTTAAAAATTCAAATGGGGACAAAGGTAGTGGGGAAAGACTAATTAGAATTTTACATGGAAGTTGCATATTGATTGGATGTTGCAAGAAACATCCAAGCTTTGTTGTGTTAATATAATACTATGTAATACTAGAAGACTATATTAAATCCAATTCTAATTGCTTTTTTCCCCCTAAAGTAAAACAAGCCAAGTTCTTATCCTGCTAGATTCAGGCTGCTTCATCAGACATCTTAATATTCTGATCTTGTCTTTTGTATCTGTCCCTTTCATCAACAAAATTTTAGTATCAGTTCTTTCTTCTCTTATTTTACTTTTTATTTTATGTCTATTTTTACTGACATTTTAATATTTTAAATAGCATAATAATTATAGTGCTTCCAGGGTTTTTGAATGTGCATTTTAAAATCTGGATCGGGAATAAAGCTGAAATGCTAGATAACTCCATTCATGTTCAGCGAGCTCCATGATGCAGTCAAAAAATTCCATGGTGGCACTAAAACTAACATAGCAGATAATATCTTTAATTCAAATACGCTCCTGCTTGGAGCTATTTATTGTAGAACATTCCATTTCCATTAGTTTCTTCATTTTTCTTTTGCAGTTGTCCAGAGTTTCCCAATATTATTTTTCATAGCACTTTAATTAGCCTGTAGAATGGTACAGTTTGATACCTCTTCAAAGAGAATCTGAAATAAATTTCCTCAGATATTAGTAACTTCCTATCTAAGACTTCACATTAGCAATATTATCTCTAGTCGTATGTAAGACTCATTAAATGCAACGGGACTTCTTTCCAGGTGGCTGAGTATAGGAGTGTTACATAAATGAATTCCATGCACAGGTTCATTCAATTTTATATGAGCAAATCTACATTCTTGCAGTGGAATTTTCTTTCTACTTTCCATTACCACTGTGTGATTGAAAACTGTTCCAATTGCTTTCTTTCCTTACCAGACTGATAAATAGTTTCACAACAATTAATATTTAACAATATTAACATTCAAGTTTATCACTGAGGATTCAGCTTTTCCAATAAATAAGCACCAACAACTACAGCATATCCCTGGATTAAGAACATGTTGGTTTCAGGATGACCCATAGTTAAGAATGGAGTCTACTGAGTAAAATTTGAGTTAAATATACAATGGTTTAAGTTCAGTACACAATATTACTTATACGATATTATACAATAATATTGTTTCAGCCTACATACTAATTGGACTAAAAGACGAATCTTGGCAACAGAACTCGTTCTCAAACTGGAGACTGCCTATATTCTATGTCAGAACTAGTGTTAGAGATCAGCCCAAATCTTCAGATTTAGAAGCTGAAGAGCTTAGTCAGACTGAGCCATTGGTTGCATTACAGCAGGGGTGACAAACTTGATTTCATTGAGGGTCGCATCAGGGTTGTGCTTGACCTTGGGAGGAACAGGGGTGTATGGTCAGGGGGCATAGCCAGCTCGACGTCACTTGTGTTGGGGGAACCTGTGGTGGCCAGAGCGCTCTGCCAATGAAAACAGGCTCTAAAGCTCCATTTTTTGCTGCGACGGCCTCCTGTACCCCTCTGCCAGCAAAATGCCCTCCCAAGCTCCGTTTTTGCTGGCAAAGGCGCTGTGAGCCGATCAATCATTGTTTCCAGCGCAGTCCCATGGGCCAGATCTAAACACCCTGGGGGCTGAATCCAGCTTGTGGGCCTTGAGTTTGACACCTCTGCATTACAGGGATTACAGATGACTCAGATCCTGACCTAGGCAATGTCTGAAGCCCTGCAATATGTCACAAATTAAGAAAAGTTAAGCCATTTACCTACAAGAAAGATGCACAATCCAGCTAAGACCTAATGATGCATCAGACCTAGACACAAGATATGACTTTTGTAACTATTCAAATACACTGCCTGTTACTCTGTGTCTATGCTACTGTTGGTTTACCTTAAACCATGAACTGGAAACAGACTATTTTTGAAACTTCCTGAACTCGAGATTGTAGAAAACTTGTAGTATGCTCTGAGCTACTTTGTTGAAAGATTTCTGACTGCAATAAATATTTTGAATTGATTATCAGATGTTAATATACTAAGTTTTTCATATAAAAGTCGAATACTTGCTGAAATTATAATCTTATTCTTCCTTTTAAAAATGGTATTAAATCAGACTTTCTTGATTCTTATTCCTTTGATTGAAAATTTACATGGAGGAAAGACTACAATATTCCTGAATGACCTAGATTTTCTAGATTTATATCAATTTCAGGTTTAAGCACTGAAATTGGCAGTTGGTCTTACCTGAACTGCATGTTTCGAAGAAGGGTGTGGGAGGAGTAACCAATGGGTATTAACCCAGCCCTTTTGCCTAGGAGACTGAGGTAATCTTTTGAGGCCACACCTACGTTCCTCCTTCTGACCTCCCCAGATTAACCGATGGATCGTAGCAAAGCACCTGGAAGGAAGGACAAACAAAGAACAGCACAAGCACACATCCTTCCTGTCTGCCATTGCTTGACCACTGAGCTAACTCAGGCCCCTGGTGCAGGGCGCCCTAACAGAGGGGGGGGGAAGTGACTCCTCCCACACCTTCTTCGAAACATGCAGTTAAGGTAAGACCAACTGCCAGTTTCCGAAGTGAGGTGTGGGATTGAATGCATTGAAACCTTAGCTATTTAGGCACAAGAGGTTTCTGTGCCCCAGATTCAGTCCAGAGGTATGTTGCTGCCGGTTCAGCCCAGTTTGGGCGAACTGGTAGTAGCGGCGGCAGGAGTCTCCGCCCACCTGCCCTGACGCTTCTGCGCATGAGCGTGCCTGAACCGGTAGTAAAAAAATTGGCAACCCAGCACTAGTTCAGTCATACTTGAATAGATATAGGCATTTTGCCTATATCTCATTTATAGTATTGCAATGCATTATAACTGAGACTACCTTTGAAAATTACTAAATTTTCTAGTAAACAGTGACTGATCTGGGGCAACCTGGATATTCTCTGTGATCTTTGCTAGCCCCCAGTTCATTTTCAGTCTCAAATCAAGGTCTTAGTTTTAATCTAAAAATCCTTCAGAGCTTGGATCATAACATCATTTTTCATTTTTGGAAGCTGAGATTCCATGCTAAGATGTAGTGAATGGGTACATGGGAACAGGCTGTTTTAGTTGGCCACTCTTTCCCTGATGCTGAGTTGCCTTCCAGCGTGAGGTAGTCCTGATACCAACAACTGTCTTTTTGGAGAATACTTTTTACATTCATTTGGAGAATATCTTTAAATTATTTAACATTCAATCATATTAATATTTAATGTGTTTAATTTTGTTCCAAAAATCTTAATTACAGAAATAACTCCTGTTATTAATTGTTTAGTAATGTCACAGTGTTAAGTATTCTATGTGTAATGTTTTACCACATATTTTTAAAAATCACAAGTTTTATTTTAATGTACTGTAAATGCCCTGGGATGCTAGTTTTAAAGAGCATTGTCAGTCTGTATATATTACCTTGTTATTTCTCATTGCAGTTTCACATGACACAATAGGACAGGCAGTAATTATAATGCAATGCAATGCAATAACCAAGCTCATTGGCAGATACAGTGCTCTGCAGAGCTCTCTGATTTTGGGAAAGCGCCTACCCCTGATATAAGACTGGACTTTTTTCAAAAGCAGTCAAAACCAGAAGCCTTTTTTTCTGTGGATATAAGATAATATATGTGCAAGCATTACTATTTATTATTCAGAGTATAGCATTACTGATAACAATTTCAGAAAGTTGTTTATTTGATTTTATCTATACCTTGCCACAATCCCACAGGATTTTTGGCAATTTACAGGAAACCAACAATCAATAGAACATCTATGGTCAGCAATAATCAGTCAATCAATCGATCAATCTTGGCATTCAATCCTGAATAGCTTCCAATTTTCAGATGCTTCTGCGGTGCACTTAAAATAGGAGCTAGCCTAACCTCTATGAGGCAATTCAAAAGATCAGTGCTGCTATTGAAAATCAGTACTTCTGATCCTCAATCTCCCTTACCGTACCACAATGAGGCACTACTAATTGCTTTTCCTTGCAAAATATAATTGTGTGCGCTCATTCGGCTGGGTGAATGTAATAACATGATGCGGAGTCACAAAGAGAATCACTGAACGTGCAAAGAAGGGAGGCAGAGAAAGAATAGCCAACAGTCTGAATGTGTCAAAAGTTGCTTAACAGAGTTGTGACTCATATCCCAATTTATTGCACAATTCCCCTTGGTTTGATTATTCTAACAGTTATCTTTACACAACACTGACTGAAAATGAAATACACCACATTATACTGTACAAAACATTTTCTTGTGATGCGGTTATGTGAAAAAAATATATGAAAACAGCAGTACAATAAAACTGGAAATAAAAATGATAAGCAGTCCTGCATTTATAATTTTTCAACTGTAGAAGTAATTATGAATGTAAAAGAGACATAATGTTAACACAACTATGCAAAAATAATTTTGACAGCACTGACTAAAAAGCCTCTTAAATTCACTTATGCTAATCAGGCAGTAAGCAAATTTCTTAGCTGAGTAATTTTTAATGTTGGGTGGCCTAGTCATGCAATATAAATTAATCACTTTGTTAATCCTACTGCAAAATGTAATTTAAAAAAAAAACAGGAATGGCTCATTTTACAAAATTCAAAGACAGAATTGACTAGTTACATGGGTGCACATTCATATCTATCAAAACCAGGGAGTGTGGGAAGAGCGTGTTAAGAATATGAGGATGGAAGAGATATAAATATTAAATTGCATTTGTGAGAGAAGTAGAAAGAGGAAAGTAAGCAATTCAGGTAGTAAAAGGAACAAGATGATGATTGTGTACCAGAAAAATGATAGGAAGAGATTGAAGATGGCTTAAAGTCTATATTCCTTCGATAATTTAAAAAAAAAAAAAAACTGAAACCTTGCTTGTGACATCAACTTCACAAAAGAAATATTTCCTAATGGGGATACAATTATTCCCTGCAAGAGGGAAAAAAACCCAATTATTTCAATAGTAAGTAAATAGAACAAAAGTGCTATTCTAGGCTACAGTGCCAAAGCTGCAAATCCTGGGTAACCATTATATGACAGCAGAGTGATACAGAATTTCCTAATTTGCTATCTTTATATTAGCAAATTAACAAATTTGCTTAATTTGCTATTAGTCTGCTATCATTTGGCAGATTACCCAGATTTTTTTCAACTCTATAGAAATTCATGAAAGCTATGAGAACCTGGTTGTTTCAGCAAATCTTGGCGATTGAGATGTTGAATGATGTTCTATTTAGAGTATGTGTTTTTGAATGTGATGTTTGGTACTGGTACAATTGTTTTTACTACATTTGTATATATATATATTACCCCATTGTTTTAAAGACATGATTTATAGAGATCATGCATGTACAGCACTTACAATCAATAACAATTTTGAGTGTGCTGTAAACCCAATTAAATAAAAAATAAGTAAAAAACAAGAATTTGAGTTAATTGCTAAAAATGTTAAGCTACACCAATGAAAGTGATTCTAAATCAGGACATGTACTCTAATCTCATAGATCATCCCATCCCTAACTTCACTTATCTGAATACAAGTGGCTTCCAGTTTTATCCAGTGTTTCCTCTAAGGTGCGCGCGTGCGCGGCCACACACATAATATGGAAACACCGCGCAGCAGTTTCCAAATGCCGCACATGATCCTGTTAGATGAGAGGCCAGTCTCCGCTCCAGGCGCTAACTTTTGTGCTCCTGGGCTTTCTTTGCATAATGCTTGGAGTCCCTGCCGATTCTGCTCCAAGCTGCAGAACATTCAGGTTGATTTATGTCACAGAAGTTATACCTCTCCACTCTCGGGGCGGAGGCAGGGAAAGTTTTGCTCTGTGGTTGGTTGTGCAGCTGGACTTAGGTGGCGGGGGAGATAAAGTGGGCATCTCCCGCCCTCTCTTGCTCACACTTGCCAGTTCCCAGGACAATCTAGAGCCAGCAGGGAACGAGCGACGGCTGTTGGCTCCCATTCGGATTGGATTGCGCCCACCCCCTCCTGGCAGAGGCTTCACTTGACTGAAGTGGGGAAGCTCATTAACTGGCCGCTTTGGGGGGTTCCGGCTGGCTTTCGGGGCACAGTGGTATGGGGCACCGGGCAGAGAAGGTGCCTCTTTTCCTGTTTCTCTTGGTGTTGGCGGGTGAATCTTGGGGAGGGAGGAGGAAAAGTGGCTGCAGAAAGGGATAATGCTGGTATGAACTGAGGCGGAGGGGGAGATTTTAGTGGGTGTGAGATCATGCTTTTTGCAAGACAGAAGGTGACGGTCTGGAGCCCTTAATAAAGTAGTAAACAATAAACACACCCTGCCCCCTCCCACCTTAGCAATGAATTAAAAACATTTATCTTGAGTTTTCACATTTCAGTAAAACGGTAAAAAAGTGGGTATTTGCAACGGCTCCTTTAAGAGGTTAGTGCATGTAATTATTGTAAATTTTCCAGTTGAAAGATTTTTAGGAGAGGGGGAGGGAATGTTGTCTTTTTTGTTCCTGCTGTGTTTTGGGGAATGTCTCCCCAGTATGGAATACTCAGTTTTTGCGCACAACATGCAAAATACTAATGATTATGCTTTAAAAAGCATAATCATTTACCCTATTTATTTGCCAAATGCAAATAGTTGCAAGATATACTGTGTCAAGAAAATATTGAAATTAGGAGATACAAGCAACAATAATAGCTTTAGAATAATTGGTCATCCTCTGCTGAACCTAGCAGATATAAATATGAACTGTTATTCATAAATACTAGGAAAATGTCCCTTCATGAAAAATTACTTTTTCAGTTAACTCTGCCTGGCATTAGTTGGAGGAACAGAAATATTAGTTGGCCAATTCTAAAAGAGAGCACCAGAAAGAACTTAAAAGATTTTTTAAGAGAGCTGGGTTTTTCATTTATATTACTGTATATACTCGAGTATAAGCCTAGTTTTTCAGCCCACTTTTTGGGCTGAAAAAAGCCGCCTCGGCTTATACTCGAGTCAGTGAAAAATTTGCACGAAATGGAGGAGAAAAAGGGGCGGGGCCATGCCGCTGGGTGACACTCATGAATGGCCCAGTGCCCCTGTGAGTTTCCCCTCCCTCTGTGTCAGTTTGCCGCGCAGCGCGCACCGCACCATCCCCCCTCCTCACGTTCTAATGTAATGCAGGGCTGTCTTATGATTCCCCTTCCTCCCCCTCCTGCCGCTCTGCAACGATGTCCCACCTCCTCCTTGTTACGGCAAGCAGCCACATAGCGATGTCCCACCTCCTCTGGTACAGTGATCCAATGATAGGAATCACTGTGCCGTGTGTCATAGGAGGCGGGACATCGCTCCCGCGGCTGCACGGGACATCATCATCACAGCGGGACATCAGCATCATGAGGTGAGTGAAGTATTTCATTGAATACACCGCTAGTTTACTGTTTTTCTTTGAAATAAATATTCAAAAACATTATTGGTATCTATTTTTATTTTTGAAATTTACCGGTAGCTGCTGCATTTCCCACCCTAGGCTTATACTCGAGTCAATAACTTTTCCAGTTTTTTGTGGTAAAATTAGGTGCCTCGGCTTATATTCGGGTCGGCCTATACTCGAGTATATACGGTATATGTATGAACAGAATTAATACAAATTGCAGATACCAATCAAAAATAAAGAAAAAAAGGATGAAATAATGCTCATTTTTAAAAATTCAATGAAAATAAAAACAATATACCAAGAAGGTGGTATACTGGTTGTGATTTGATCTCTTCGGGGGATCCCGGGGATCCCCTATACAAGTATTTTAATATTGCAGACTTGCAGTATTGTAAGTCATACTGATATTATAGAACACTTTTTAATTAAGCGGGTCCCTGGAATAAACATAACTTTGAGTTTCAAATAACACTGATTTAGTTGTTGTTTTAGGTGACATCTGTGAAAAAAATTCAGGTGCTCAGGCATGAAAATATGCCGCTCAAACACTATACTTTTCCGCTTACACTGAAAAAAAATTAGAGGGAACATTGGTTTTATCCACACCCGTTTAAGGATGGAAAAGTTGTAAACTGGAAAAGTTGCAAAGAAGGGCAAAGGAAACTGGAAAATATGAGAATTAATGGTGGTAACTGGATATGTGAATCTTGAGAAACAATGATAGAACTTAAAATAGCAGTTTTCAATTACCTGGAAAGATATAATTTAGAAGTTGGCTATGCCACATCCTCTGTTGCTGCAAAATGCAGGACATGGAATAATGGCAGGATAAAATATCCCAACAAGAAAAATTAATTAGAATTTATTGTGTGTTTTATTGAAATACAATTCTACATAGTACATTCTAAGCACATTCTATGATGTGCAGAATTTTATGGATTTTATATGTGTGCTATAAAAATAAATACGGAGAAGTCTAGTTTGGTTCTTTTTAATCAGAGAAATGTATTAGTATATTCAAAGATTTTCATTAAGATTGATTGTCACCAAAAAGTAAAGAAGGATCAATATTTTATAATTTATTCAGAAAATATAAATCAGATCAATACATACCACAATTCACAAGATTCATACTGCTCAAACTATATATTTCTCCATCTCCTTCACCTATGACAATCAATTTTGCCAACCTTTCTGTCTATTGATAGTTCTGATTAAACATAGCGGACAATAATATTTATTCTGGAAACATCTTTACATATTTTCTTTAAACTGGCTATACACTTACTGGAATACTTAACATAGAGTCTTTAATTTAAAGGGATTTTGAATCCTGCCCCCAGACATAGTAGAAACTTTTAATTAAAGTGTTATAAGCTGTGAAAGGCCTATTGTATTAATTGGGGGGAGGGGCAATCCAGAAATCTGCAGCCATCATGGAAAAGCAGCCAATGCTCTATCTTTTGAAATGGACCAGAAGAATTCAGGAATTTAAAAGACTAGGGATTATGTTTGTCACAAAGAGCTTGCTTGGCAAAATTGAGAACCTTGTTTGAAAACTGTGATGCTTTTATTACTAAACATGAATATTCATTTTCCAGTAATGATTTGTGTAATGGGATATGTGTATGCATGCATACATATGCAATGAAGTTAAAAAGAAGTTGGAATCATTGGGGAACCATATTTTAGCTTACCATATAAATACTACTAAATAACGGAAATACTACAATTTACAGAAATTTAAAAGCGGCTGGAGGCTGTCAGATGCCTGGCAAAGCATTATCTAAGCAGGTGAAAAGATGAAGAGCAGGATTACAAAACACCATATCTTAAATTTAATAACCCACTTAATACTGCCTTTCAATTCTATTTCATGCTCAGTAAAGCAAGAATAACTGAACTTTTCACCACTTCCAACTTCAGATAAATAGATTTTGTTTTGAAAAGAATATTACTTTATAATACTTTATCATAGTCAACAATTAAGTCTTCATACAGACCTTTGCCAGTTATTTATTAAAGTTTTTTAAATTGATTTTTCCAATAAAAAAAATATTTCTTTGTCTTTACAGCTACTCTAAAATCACTTGTTTCATGAAAATAACAGACATTCTCACCTTCCCATTCTTTTCTACAGCAAAAGCGCTGCTATAAGGTAGCTTTTATAACAGACTAGTTGATAACCCGGAGTTGCCCGGGTATTTATTTATAGGGGGAAAATGTTCGGACCAAACCTAACTTCTAATGTTGGATTTCCCGCCTTATCAGAGGGAGCCCTCTTGTGGAGTACTGTGAAGCTGTTACCATGGCAACTCCACTGTGCTGTACAGTAGAAGCCATTTTAAGGCACAACAGGCTGTATCTTAACAGAACACACACCTCGAGGGGTGTTAGGAGTGTCTTAACCCCACTGTATTTGTTTCCAGACAGTAAGTCATCTGTTTACTAAGGTTGGTTGAAATTGCTCAAGGAGTTCCAGAGTTATGCTGAAACACACACTCACACTCACATACACACACACAGACGAGATAAATGTAAATTGCATTTAGAGAAGCAGAAAATACTTTGCTATACTATTTTATGGTATTAATGCAAGGAGGGAGGGAGGGAGGGAAGAAAGGATATCCAATACTGAGATTAAAGATATGTTTAAACTATTTATAAAAGTTTAGTTGTTATACCTCTCAGTGCCTGTAACCGAGCCAGGGAGAAAGGGGAAACATAGGCACTCACACAAAAACCATTGGAAGTATAAACTTGGCATGGTGGGGAGGGGGGAGTTCAATTAACTTGATCCAACATAGAAATTTTCAGGGTGGAGAAAGATTCCTTTCCCCAGAGACAATAGTATATAATAAAGCATTACTCCCCAGTTCTGATGCTTATATACAGTGGATCAAGGAAACAATATACATTTTTTTATATTTACCCATTTTATTAATATACATAAATATATTGTACAGCAGTCTTGGAAAGACTCACCATCTGGTCAAATAAGCAACAATAAGCAGTGAAAAGTTTTTGGAAGAAAAGGTGCAAGGATATAAATGACTAAACTCCATGTTATAATATACTGTATAACTATGAAATGTAAAATAGCAAATAATATAGAGTTGATAAATGTTAAAAGGTTAAAAGAAAAAAGAATTATTATAAAATTACTAATTTAATTCAGCTGCAGGCTGATGCTAGTGAACATCCAGAGTGCCGTGACATCTGCTGGGCTGCAAACATCTGGCTTTTCCGACAAGTATTAGGGCCAGGATGTTAGAGGAACCCAATATATGTGTCCTTTTGTATTGTTAATTAGTTATGTGATGCCTCACCTGTTCTGACCCCCCTCCTCCGCCCAGGAACAAAAGCCGAGACAAACGTAAATGAGAATGCTTTTTAATCAGTCCAGTCTCTCATTGGCTGAAAGCCAAATAAACAAAGAGATAAGCACTCTGGCAGCAAGTCCTACAAACCTTGGTAGCAATGCAAACAAACTCTGGCAGCAATCCAGCCTGCCAAGTTTGTTTCTCGTTAGTCCCTAACGTTGACTTCTGCAAGAACGGTGTGGCACAAGCAGTCTCTTTTATAATCGGGAGAGGATCTTAATGATCATCAGCTGAGCGTAATTACCTCCTGTAATTACGTAGTTGTTCTTGATGCCAAATAGCCCTTCGACGGCGTGCATCCCGGAACAACTCACAGGTGGTTTCTGGATCATTCTCTCTTGTCTCCTCCCCACTGATCCAAGGCTCAGGCACCACCTGGTGACCAACCAGTCTCTCTGCGTCCTCCTCGGAGTCGGAACCCTGTCCAGGATCCTCCACATCCTCCAGGGCCGACTTATAAGGCCCCTCGCTGTCGGAGTCTGGTGGCAGCTCCAACGGCTCCTGCCGGGCCACAACACTCACCTATCATTATTTTTAACTGTAACTTTGTTTTATGTATAGGGGATTTACTTGTTTTTGGTGTATTTGTTGTTAATTCCCCAGAATTGTTTATTCAACATGGGAACAACATATATTTTCTAAATAAATCAGAAAGGGAATGGCATTCTTGTTAATGAATATTTATTGGAAGAGAGAAGGGGGAAGGGAGGGAGAGAATTCCAATGTTAATTCAATGTTCACATGTTTGTATGAACCTTTACTGCTACCACACTACCACACTTCTCCTATTACTTCTGCTTACAGATACAAGTCACTCCATCTTTTTTTTAAGCTTATGGAGTTCGTAAATTGAAAGCCAGGAGACTACAATGTTATTATAGAGTAGTATTTTGGCCACCTAACATTGCTAGTTCATTGAGTTCACTTTCATGTTCTCGCCAAGGTATACCACAGGGCATAAACTAACTTTACACACAAACATCTTTAAATAAAACAAAAAACCAACGAATTGTGTTCTGCGGAATACCATCCAGGGTTTGATTTTCTCCACTGATTTTTACCTCACATTCAGACAGGTCTGACACTGGTTGATTTCTTGTTTCTGCAGTTAGTCCCACTGGAGTGGTATCTACTTATCTATTTGCGTCTGCATACTTTTGAACTATTAGTTTGCAGAAGCTAAGGCAAGTGACGGGAGCTCACTCTGTCATGTGGTGCTAGGGCTCGAAATGATGGACTGCAGAGAAATAACTTTCCCCAACTGACAAATTCAGTGTCTTTAAGATTGCTGAGCCACCACACCTCTTTTATTGATATTGCATCACTGAATAGATTTGACAGCATATTTTAATGTATTATACAATTGTATCACAGCGGCCAGTTGTTTCGCCGGATTTGGCATTGATTACTAGTCGGGCCCCACCCAGGGGCCTAGGACGTCGTAACGTATTTTCGTAATATGCGTGCAGATCCAAGCAGTGCGGGTTTTTGCATTTGACTGATGGTGATTTTGTCAATTTTTAACTGTTTTAAATATAATTCCAGTGCTTTTGGAATAGCACCAAGTGTGCCAATTACCACTGCTGGTTTGTGCCATAGACGTTGAATTTCGATTTTTAACTCCTGGTATTTTGCTATTTTTTCATGTTCTTTCTCGGCGACCCTGCTATCACCTGGTATTGCGATGTCTATGATTGTGACCTTATTTTTCTCAACCAGTGTGATGTCTGGTGTATTATGCACCAGTATTTTTTCCATTTGTATACGGAAATCCCACAAGATCTTGACCATCTGATTTTCGGTGACTTTTTCAGACTGATGTTCCCACCAGTTTGTTGCTGTTTTAATATTATAATTTTTGCACAAATTCCAATGGATCATTTGTGCTCCTGAATTGTGCCGCAATTTATAATCAGTCTGTGTGATTTTTTTTACAGCAGCTGAGTATGTGATCAACAGTTTCATCAGCTTCTTTGCAAAGTCTGCATTTGGCATCATCGGAGGATTTTTCGATTTTGCCTTAATGGCATTTGTGCGGATAGCTTGTTCTTGCGCAGCCAGGATTAGTGACTCTGTTTCTTTTTTTAATGTACCTGTTGTTAACCATAACCAAGTTTGTTCACTGTCCACTTTATCTTTTTTTCCCCAGAAATTGGCCATGCAGTGCTTTGTTCTGCCAACTCTCCATTCTTGATTTTATCACATCTTTTCTGTATTCTTGTTTCGTCTGTTGGGCCTTCAGTAGATTTTTGTTCTTTACTTCGATTAATAGATGTATTTGACTTTCTTTTAAATAATCAGCCAGTGCATGTTTTTCTTCTTCAACTATTTGCTTCACTTGTAATAATCCTCTGCCACCTGTTTATCGGGGCAGGTACAGTCTATCAGTATCACCACGTGGATGTAAACTGTAGTGCATTGTCATTAGTTTCCTGTTTTTTTGGTCCAAAATGTCCAAATCAGCTTGTGTCCAGTTAACTATACCAGCTGTGTATCTTATAACTGGTATTGCCCAGGTATTTATGGCCTTGATTGTATTTCCACCATTCAATTTAGATTTCAAAATTTTCGTAACTCTGTTGGTGTACTCTCGCCTGAGAGTTTTTACTTCTCCATGCTTGATGTTATCCAACTGCAGAATGCCTAAGTATTTGTACGCTTCATTTTCTTTGCATTTAATTAATTGGCCATTGGGCATTTCAATTCCCTCACATGCAGTGATTTTGCCCCTTTTTATGGATACAGTGGTGCATTTTTCCATGCCAAACTGCATTGAAATATTGGTGCTGAATACTCGGACTGTGTTTGTCAATGATTGGATTTCTATTTCTGACTTTCCATAGAGTTTCAAATCATCCATATATAGTAAATGCGAAATTTTTTCAGCTTCTTTGGCTGTTTGGTAGCCTAATTTCATTTTTTTTTAAGATTACTGATAGTGGGATCATTGTGATGATGAAGAGAAGAGGTGAAAGTGAATCACCCTGGAAAATTCCTCGCTTGATATTAGCAATAGCAATAGCAATAGCAATAGCAGTAGACTTATATACCGCTTCATAGGCCTTTCAGGCCTCTCTAAGCGGTTTACAGAGAGTCAGCATATTGCCCCCAACAATCTGGGTCCTCATTTTACCCACCTCGGAAGGATGGAAGGCTGAGTCAACCTTGAGCCGGTGAGATTTGAACCGCTGACCTGCTGATCTAGCAGTAGCCTGCAGTGCTGCATTTAACCACTGCGCCACCTTGGCTCTTCATATTAACCATTCCGTAGATCTCATTCCCTACTGCCAACTCAGTTCTCCATTGTTTCATCGCCTTTTCAGTAAAGGATGTAATATTTTTGCTAATGCCAGTTGTTTCTAAGCATTTTATGATCCAACCATGTGGCAGTGAGTCAAATGCTTTTTTGTAATCAATCCAAACCATATTCAAGTTCGTTTTTCTGTTCTTACAATTTTCTAATATCATTTTATCAATTAGAAGCTGATCTTTTGTGCCCCTGCTCCTTCTTTTGTTGCCTTTTTGCTCTACTGGCAAGATGTTTGTTTCCAAATAATCCATCATGTTATCTGCAATAATGCCTGTGAGTAATTTGAAGGTTGTTGGCAAGCATGTTATTGGTCTGTAGTTTTCAGGTGTTGTTCCTTTAGTTGCATCTTTCTGAATCAAGTATGTTTTTCCAGTTGTCAACCATTCATCAATTTGGCCCTATTATTATTATTATTATTATTATTATTATTATTATTATTATTATTGAATTGTATCACAGCGGCCAGTTGTTTCGCCGGATTTGGCATTGGTTACTAGTCGGGCCCCACCCAGGGGCCTAGGACGTGGTAATGTATTTTCGTAATATGCATGCAGATCCAAGCAGTGCGGCTTTTTGCATTTGACTGATGGTGATTTTGTCAATTTTTAACTGTTTTAAATGTAATTCCAGTGCTTTCGGTATAGCACCCAGTGTGCCAATTACCACTGGAATTATCACTGCTGGTTTATTATTATTATTATTATTATTATTATTATTATTATTATTATTATTAAATGGATTTATAGGCCGCCCAATCCCGGTAGGAAGCAAATCAAACTGACATAATTGTTATGCATAATAAGTTGCTACTTAGAGACCTTTGAGTGTCAGACTCCTTTTTACTCATCACTTAGCACATATTCCAGGATTCACAGATAAAGACCAATTTTCTTTCTTCTTGACTTCACTTTTCCTAAGTTTTCTTAGGTGCAGTTTGGGCAAACTTGAAGATAAACAAAAGGAAGGTACAGAATAAAGCTTTTTATTTTTTATTTTTTGCATTTTAAGGGGGAAAGGATGTTTAACATGATTCTGTTTTCATTTTTAGACACTCCAGATTTGAAAATTATTTCAAACTCTCCTGATGAAACCCATCATGCTTTCCCACTAATAAAATTTGTGTAACCAAAAATTCACTTGAAGTATTCTGGTCTTGGTCTTGGTCTTGTCTTGCAATCTTCTTCTAGGGACCAAGAACTTTCTGAGCCATTCCATTCCCTAGCTTTCTTCCTAGGTCTTCAGAATCTAAGGATACATTGTTATAAATATTTTTGTGCAATTTTTCTCTGATATGGATTATGAAATATTTTTCAAATGACTTGATAAGTATTGGAAACTGTTGTACCACATCCATGATCTAGGCATTTGACAGACAACACCCTTGTCATGGTGGTAAATATATATTAGTACCAATGCCATGTAGCAGCAAGACCAAAGTATTCTTTTTTGTACTTTTGCAGGACACAACTCCATCTCCTCTTCCTTTCAGAGATCCACTGAAAACAGAAAGCTTGAAGAGATTTCTGAATTCTCAAGCTTCAAAAAATATCTCTTGCTTCTGGTTTCAATGTCATTAAATACACTTTCTCCTTGGTTTCATTATTTGCTTCTACTATCAGTTCTTATTATAATGTCTTAGCCCAGGGGTGTCAAATTCAATTTCATTGAGGGCCACATCATGTTTGACCTTGGGGGACCGGGTGGGCATGGCCAGGGTGGTTGCTTTATATTCCTTCTGCAATTTCTGCAGCAGCCTCAGGTTACTCAACCACACCCACAATGGATAATCAGCAGCTTTCATAAACTGAAGGACATAACTGTTGCAATCAAATGCTGTTAAGATTAACTGTTTACCTGAATACTATCTGGGATTTCCAAACAGCTCATTTTCATCACAATTCACCATTATATAAAAATCCCATAAAACATTATGAATCAGTATCAGATATTTTCTGTGTCATGTTTGTTTAGATTTGAAGCCTGAGGTCTTTACTGTTATTTTACCATTCTGTAAGTTCTATGGAACTTAAAGTGTTAGGCCTGAAATAGTATAAACAAGCATCCATAGGTTTGTATACTGTTTTGCAATGCAATTTCTCTTTTGTAGGCCCGTGCTGAAACTCCTACTAAAGGGGTGTGAAACTTGCGGTCCATGGGCCAGATGCATCATGCGCTGACCACGCCCACCTCCATTTTAGCAAAGGGGAAAAGTTGCAATATGTCACATGATGATGTGTCGCTGTGAGTTTGACACCCCTGTTCTACCACATTATGTCACCAGTAATCAGTAGTCATGATTAGCAACATTGTGGCTACATCAGTGAATCGTTTCAAGAAAGCTGAAATAGGACAAAACCCACCACTTTTATGAACTAAACTTATCTTTCTGCTAGCATTGTATATTTCAATATTTCAGGGGCAACAGTTTAAAGATTTTATTGAGAGCTAGGGGACATATTTAAAGTTTCATCCACAAATGTTTTGACACTTTTCTCACAAGTATTGTACATGAACCTTCAGGGATGGCAAAGAATCTATATATTTTGAAAGTGTAACATTATTGATTCCTGTGTATGGCTTACTATTAAGATTTATTAATCCTTGTGATCGAATAATGACTTATATGTGTCCCAATCAATACAACTTGCACTAATAAATCTTAATATTGGCAAGCAGAGTCAATACCTACTTAGGGATTTTCCAACTGGTAGTATAAAATGATGATGTAACGTATGCAGAATTGTGATGACCACTTTTCAGTTTTTGTTGACATTTAATTTGATTCATTCTTTACAATCTCTATAACTTTTGATTTCACTCAAGCCCTATGCCTTCATACACAGCACACAATTCCTTAAGAAAACTTCAACATATAGCTAATAAACAATTACAGCAGCAACAACAACAACAATAATAATTTCTTATTTTTTCCATCAGCAAATAGGATGGATTTGAACAGGATATTTAGCTTCAGACTCTCCAGTTACCAAAAGCAGGGGAGAAGAGATTAAAAACCTTTAAAAATTTTGTGTTTGTTTGTTTGTTTGTTTGAATGTGTGCATGTGCATGTGTGTGTATGTGCCTTCGAATCAGTGTTGGCTCCTGGTAATTGTCTAGAGAAGTCCTGCAGTTTTCTTGCTAAGATTTCAGAAATGGTTTTCTGTGAACACTTTCCTAAGTCTGAGAGATAATGACTGGCATAAAATCACCGATCTGGCTTTATGCCTAAATCAGGGCTAGAACTCATGGTCTCTTGATTTCTAGTCTGTCTTAAGCACTACACCAAACTGGCTCTCCCATATTATGTTTATATTTATAGGAATAGAAAAGAAATTGCCCTCCATTTTGTAAAAAATGTTGTACTGCAGCCTTCTGGAACAGATTTTTCAGGGCCACATGGAAGAATGTAATGTTCTATCCTAATGACATGGATAGAAGTAAAAATTCCCTCTGCAATTTTAGGCTGTGCACCCTTTAAAACTAGTGGACAGCTGGGAAGATTCTGGAAGTGTCTGGACTTGCAACTATAGAGAAATTGCTCTCTGATAATAGAAGATGTTCTACCTTCTATTAGAAAAGCATTGACTTCATTTTGTTCTTGACTTTACCATGTAATCTACTGTTCAAGAGTATATATTGATGATTATATATTTAATTAAGTGCATTTAGCCCTGTGTAATTCACCTTAGGTTCTACACACTCCACTGAAGCAGAAATACTTCAAGAATCCCCACATATTTACATACACACTCAATCTGTTTATATTCTTCCAAAAATGAATGCTGCCAACAAACAATTTCATTTATATTGCTTATAGTAATTGAATTTTGTTCCAACTCTTCTTCACAACAATGCACTGTGAAGACAACATTATAATATTATAATGGTGAAACTGGAATAATTGCCTTTGCCCTAATATTCTTATTTAAATGCATTAAAAACCTATTAGCTATATATAGCAGCAATAGCATGTTTAATATTTATGCTAATACAAATTATATATTATGTTAAAGGTTACAGAATAGCTTCTTCCCCATATCATTAAATGATTTCAGAAATAGACATTTAATAATGGGAAGTATACATTTAAATACCACTGATAATGGGCATTCTTTTTTCATATCTTGGAAAGGAAAATGTTAATGCTTAAGAAAAGTAATTATTAGCAATTTCCTAGACATATAAAAAGTAAGCCTTTCAATATTATTTCACTTACGACATAACTGAAGAGATATACATATGAATAAAATTAATATATTCAGAATATTTTGGACAAGAAGAGATGGCAAACCAAATAGGATAATGGTATCACTTCTTCTTTCTACTGTTCATGTGCATTTCTGGATGACCTTTCTATCTCCTCCTCTGAAAAGGTCCTTTGGCACTAAAGTGGGATTATCTCTATTTGTAAAGACAGCTTCAGAGGTGTCCTAGAATTGGAGAAGTAAATAGAAGTGATCCAGAAAGTTATGAAAAAGAAATTAATCTTTCAGAGAGATTAAAAGAAAAGAAAAAAGAAGGGAAGAGAAGGAAGGGAAAGGGAAAGGGAAAGGAAAGGAAAAAGAGAGATGGAATGGGAGGAAAAGAACACTGAGATTCAGAAAACAGCAAAAAAAAAAACCTATTGCAAATGTATCAGAAAAAAACTCAAATTTATTTTGGAGTTATTTTGATGGTATTTCTAATAATGGATTAGGCAGCCATTTTTTTATACTGTTATCAAGGCACTGTGTGTTTATTGCTTTTACTTATTTAAAAGAATAGCCAATCATATAAAACACAGCCCTGGATGGCGCACAGCAACATAAAGGATTTAGAGTAGCAGCATTCATCTAACTGGGCCAATAAACAAATATAAAAGAACTGGTTACTTACTAATGCAAACCAATGGATTCTTGGAGCAATCAGCTGCAAAGTTACATAGGTAGGTTCTGGGCTTTTGAAAATCTGTCCGTAATCTTCCATAATTTATAGAATTATGGGATCCTCACTAAATATGTAACATGGGTTTCCTTAAGGTGCAATAGCAGATTCCACTATTATATTTCATTTGCCCTTCTGCAGAGAATATAATGAAATGTACATTGCATGTTTTGTTGAGCTGTTTATATCATAAATGGCACCTTGAACCTCATTCCTTGTTCACCATCTGGGCTGCACTGAATGCATTTTTTCTGATATATAATTCCCCAGAAATCTGTAAAAAGCTTGTAAAATGATATTCGATAATAATTCAGTTTTTAAACTGAATTTAAAAAGAATTGGATAGACAATTTCTTTATTAGAAGTCTGTTAACTATCTATTTTATGATTTTATATTTCAATGCTATATTTTGTTTTGTTTGTTTGTTGCATGAAATTTGGTCAAGTGTAACTAAGTAAATAAATAAACAGCAGATCCCAAAAAAACATTGAGACCATCCAGCCTAAAGCATAGTTAGGAGGGAAAGGTTTTGTGAATACACAGGTGAACAATTTTGAACATCAGTATAGAGAGAACCAGGCAAAGGTTTCATGAGAGGCCTCTGGGGACACTGATAAGTAAAGGCAAATCATAATATTTGAGCAGATTAGAAAAGAGGGGCACTGGAGGGCAGAATGAAGGAGAAAGCCAAACTTGTTTCCTCAAACCGAAAGGATTGAAATTTCTTTTATATGATTTGCAAAAGCTCTCCTCTTAGTCATGAAGGAGGCTTTTAGAGGGTCTCCCATAAGAAAGATCTCACCAATGTAGGCCTAATATTAAGCTGGAATGGATCTTCTGACCAGCTTTAATTGGTGTGCCAATTACAACCCTACTTCGGGTGTACTTTCTACAGTGGCTTGTGACTTCATCATTACTTAATTCGATTGCTGTGAATTATTGTAAGTGGGACTACCTTTTAAGGCTTTTTGGAAGCTTCTATTAATCCTAAATGCAGTGGTCTATATACCATCAGGATCTCACCGATGGTAGTACATTATAATGATGCTATAGGCCCTGCACTTGTTTCCTGTTGGATTACTGCTGTAATGTAAATTGCTGAGCTGAATCTATAAAGGCCTTTATGACTTGGTATTAAGGTAGCTTCAGAAGCTGCATTCAGCCATTAGAATCAGTTCAACCAATTCTGTGTTGTGAGTACAAGTAGCTGGGGGTTTCCCATTTCCAGGAATTGTGGGGAGTCAAACTATGGATGCCTCTGTTAAGTTATAGTAACAGTTGCCCTATGGGCTGGTTGTCCCTTTGGAACTGAAGTTAGTTAGCTCTGAACTTGGCTCCCTTCTGAAAGAATCTGAAAATGGACATGTTTCAAAGGCCCTTAGGATTTGATGTTCTGCTTTTGTTTCTTGTTTGTTGCAATTTTTTGTTTTTTAATTAGTTTAATGAGGCCATGGATATTTTTGTGATTTATATATTTCTATAGTTTTATTGAAGGTCATCTTGGATTGTGGCAGGATATACTGTATATAATGCAAGGCAGTGCAATGCAATACAATATAGGTGTATTTTTACAGTCAGCGACATACAGGAAATCAGGTGTGTTTTTCAAATGGACATGTTTTAATGTTGCTATTCTTCTTCCCATGGAAAAGAACAGATTTTTTTCCTCCTAACATTATAGCCAAAAAGATTTTTATTTCAGAAACAGTATTGGTTTTAATTTATATTTGAATTAATTCATTTTATAAAGCATAGAGTGAAAAGACAATAAGATTGGAATATTTCTTTATTATTATGTACATATTTTATCAAATATATATTAAAATTTACTTATATATTTACACTGTTGTCAGATATTAAGAAAAATAGTAACCTCTGAAAGCTGCATATTTTCAAGAGTTTTAGCAAACTACCACCTTCGAACATATTTTTATGCGTTCTTTAACATGAGCCAATGTCTAGTTAAAGCATTATTTTTACCCACCCGAACATAAAAGTTAGCTGAATCATTTGGCAAATACTATAATACACAAACTATCAAAACTGCAGTAAAGGTTTGTCATGTTGGAACATGACATTTTGGATAGAAATCCCATTAAGCTAACATTAGTAGTGCATTTTAACATTTTAATCTATTCCCAGTGTTTAAATTATAAAACCATAGAATTTATATTTCATTTTAAATCTTTCCATTACAAAATTATCTTCATGGAAGTTTTTAAGATGTTTTTTGAAAGCATTATTGTGATCATATGCTAACTATTATATTCAGAAGAATTAAGCATTTAAATAATACAGGATAGCAATTACTCTGTTTCATTCTACAACATCTAAGTACTGCTCCTTTTTGGCTTAAGGGACACCACCCAAATAATCCCTATAGGTAATGTTTTAATTCTTATAGCTTTGCAAAGAAAATGCTTCACTTCACTTTTATTTCAGAATGACTGTAGTTGAAATAGTGTAATATGTAGCCCATTATACTAAAATACAATATTCTTCATCAGGAGTGTATGATAGAAGGAGTAGTATATGATAGAATTGATTCCAATGAGTTTGTATGAAAAGCCTACACAGCATACTTGAGTGAATCTATCTTTATTTATGAAAATGTATTGCATATCTAAATTTCTTGTGTGTCTTTTAGGTAATTTTTATATAGCCTTTCAGCATAATTTAGCAGACAGTGATATTCCAGGCTGAACAAAGGATTGTATACTGTTCACCAGATCAAAAAGAAAAGGGCTTCTATATAAGATGTGATATCTATATTCTCTAAGCCAGTTCCTGACTGGTTAATGAGATTCTACTATAGAAATGAGATTGAAAGATGTTGTTTTGTGAACTGTAAAATCAGCTTTGAAAGAAAGTTGGCAAAGGATCTTAGGCCCTTGCTTAATTAAAGTTGAACTTGTTCTGGTAAATGGTGCACAGTTGGGATTTGCGATTTGCATAAATTACACTAACTATGCTGTCTGATTCCGAGTGTAGTCTCATGCGGATTTACTAAAGAATTGCATTCCCAAGTATCAAGTTGCAGTAATTAATACTTTTGGGGGGAAAAATGAGTTCTTATCTAACAGAGATTGATTGACCATTTACATTAGTGAATTCTTATGAATATACCATAACCTCAACAGTATGTAGTACTGTTACCACTAGTTTCATTCTTAAAGGATATTTTAATATTGTTCTATACATTTCATTAAAAAGATATGCTACCGTCCATTATTTATGCTATAAATTTTATAATAATGTAAGTTTCCTATAAAAATATATGAATATGTTTTTATTGGTATAAAATGTTTGGTTTCTAAGTGCAGAAGTGTGCAAACAATCTTCCAAACAAATAAATGAATAAAATAGAGAAACAAATAAATAAACAAGAATTGTTTGGGTTTAACATTTAAAACAATGTTATTAAAATATTAGATGCTCCAAAGTGCATAGAACAATGGGTCTCAATCTTTTCACCATGGCCCCCTTTAAATACCTTTTGTGGTGAAGGACCATGGCCACGGACCCCCAAACGTAACTCAAGATTTAAATCATAACATTTCTTCAAGCCTTCGCAGACTCCCTGGGATGACATTGTAGATGCCTGGTCTGCGGACTACAGGTTGAGAACCACTGACATAGAGTACAGATAAAAGAGTAGACATTTTAGCAAGACCGCAAAGGCCCAACAGAGATTTCATTTCCTTAGAGTCCTGCGAAAAAAATCAAGTGGAACAACAGCTGATGACCTCTTTCTATCGGTCCACCATAGAAAGTGTCCTCACATATTGTGTTACAGTATGGTATGCTGTTCGGCACAAGAAACCATTGGTTGCCCTCTGACACCACTGGATGACATCGCCAGGTCTCACTGCTTTAGCAGAGTAAGGAAGATACTCAAGAGATGATTCACACTCTGGTCAGTGTCTCTTTGCACTTCTACCATCAGGCAGAAGACATCAAAGTATAGCCAGCCGAACAAACAGGTTTAAAGATAGTTTCTATCCTTGGGCTGTGAGACTTTTAAATACAACCACAATCACTCTATGCATACACTATTATTTTTCTTTCTTTTTTCATTTCTGCTATAATTTTGCACCAGTTAGGTTAAAATCAATTTTGTTGTATTTAAGTACAATGACAATAAAGATTATACTTATACTTATACTACACCTTCTCACTCTCTCCCTTCACTTCAGTATTCAGCAGCATATAGAAATCCTCCGCATTCACTATAATTGGTTCCAATCCCAGCAGTCAAATGTCAGATATACTTCTCTTTAGCCTATCTTCCTTCAGCTTCTCAACATAACCATGGGGTCTTCTGGCATCTGTCCAGTTATGCTGATCCCAAGTCAGCCTTTACATCTTTTATCAAAACCTGTATATCAGATATCTGCCCAGAATGGCACTATGTAGAGGTTTGAGTTTGAGTTTTATTTCATTTGTATGCTGCCCTTTTCCCTAAGGGGACTCAGGGCAGCTCACAACTCAAAGAAGGGAAAGGGGGGATACAGACAGTTTAACAACAACACAAAACAGTACATAGTTAAAAAGCGCAACAATCATACCATTCGAGATAGGGGCAGCGAATCTTAGCCCCAGGCCTGTTGGAACAGCCACGTTTTAAGGGCTATGCGGAAGGCCTGGAGGGTGGTGAGGGTACGAATCCAGTCCCTAACAGCCTCGAGGCCCTGGCACATCACGTCAATTGCTTCATTGAGTTGGCACGGGGCGGACAGATACAGCTGTGTATCATCCGCGTACTGGTGGTATTTTATCCCGTGCTGTCGAATGACCTCACCCAGCGGTTTCATGTAGATATTAAATAGGAGGGGGGACAGGACCGAACCCTGCGGCACCCCACATGTCAGGGGCCTAGGGGTCGATCTCTGCCCTCCGACCAACACCGACTGCGACCTGTCCGAGAGGTAAGAGGAGAACCACCGTAGAACTGTGCCTCCCACCCCCACCTCCCGCAATCGTCGCAGAAGGATACCATGGTCGATGGTATTGAAAGCCGCAGAGAGGTCAAGGAGCACTAGGATGGAGGCATAACCTCCATTCCTGGCTCTCCAGAGATCATCGATCAATGCGACCAAAGCGGTTTCCGTGCTGTAGCCAGGCCTAAATCCCGACTGGAAGGGATCTAGATAATCAGTTTCCTCCAAGGACCGCTGGAGCTGAAAGGCCACCACCTTCTCAACAACCTTCCCCACAAGGGGAGGTTGGAGACTGGACGATAGTTGTTTAGGACGGCTGGATCCAAGGATGGCTTCTTCAGGAGGGGTCTCACCACCGCCGCCTTTAGTGCGGGGGGAAAGATCCCCTCCCGAAGGGAGGCGGCAACGACCGCCTGGATCCAGCCCTGTGTCACCTCCCTGCTGTTAGCAACCAGCCAGGAGGGGCACGGGTCCAGTACACATGTGGAGGCACTTACAGCTCCCATGGCCTTGTCCACGTCCTCAGGGGTAACAGCTTGAAAATCAATCCAGTGATGTCCTACCAGATTATCCCGTAGTGCTTCAGCTGGTTCTGCGGAATTGGAGTCCAGGTCCGCCCGAAGCTGAGCAACTTTATCCGTGAGGAATTGGACATAGTCCTCAGCTCTGACTTGCAAAGGATCGCTCATATCCCTCCTATTTAGGAGGGAACGGGTTATCCTGAACAAGGCGGCTGGGCGCGATTCAGCGGAAGCAATCAGAGAGGCAATGTATGTTCTTTTTGTCGTCCTAATTGCCCTGATGTAAGCTCTGATGCTGGATGTTAGAAGTGCTCGGTCTGACTCGGACTTACTGGATCTCCATCGTTGCTCTAGGCGTCTCTTTCGGCGCTTCATCTCCCGGAGTTCCTCAGTAAACCAAGGGGCCCTCCTGGATCCACTGCCTCGGATCGGCCGTAAAGGCGCAATCCGGTTAAGAGCCTCTGTCGCTGCTGAATTCCAAGCAGCAACCAGAGTCTCCGCCGGACTGCGGACGAGGGTATCAGGAATAACTCCAAGCTCCGTCTGAAAACCCAAAGGGTCCATAAGTCGTCTGGGGTGGAACCACCTAATCGGTTCCTCCTCCCTACAGTGGGGGTTTGGTCTCCAAAAGTTAAGCCTCAGTAGGTAGTGGTCCGACCATGACAGGGGTAAGATCTCGCTACCCCTCAGACCAAGATCACAACTCCACTGCTCCGAGAGAAATACGAGGTTGAGCATGTGACCCGCCGAGTGAGTTGGGCCCCGGATTACTTGGGTCAAGCCCATGGCTGTCATGGAAGCCATGAACTCCTGCGCTCCATCAGAGTGTTCACCGAACGAAGGCAAGTTGAAATCCCCCAGAACCATAAGCCTGGGAAACTCAATTGCCAGCTCGGCTACCGATTCGAGGAGCGAGGGGAGGGCTGCCGCAATGCTGTTGGGAGGCAGGTACGTTAACAGCAGACCCACTTGACCCTTGAGGTCCAACTTCACCAGCAGGGACTCACACCCGACAAGCTCCGGAGCAGGGATCCTATGAGGTATTAGAGACTCTCGGATAACAATGGCCACACCCCCACCCCTTCCCTGGGATTGCGGCTGATGAAGCACCTGAAAACCCTCTGGGCACATTTCTACGAGGGGGACTCCTCCCTCCGGGCCCAGCCAGGTTTCAGTAATACATGCCAGGTCTGCCCTCTCGTCTAATATTAGGTCCCGGACGAGGGGAGCTTTGTGAACTACAGACCTGGCATTTAGCGACAGCAGCCTGAGACCAGGGTCCTGATTACTCGCACCCTCTGGCCTTGGAGTGGGACTCATAGGGCCGGAAGGAGGGATCTCTGTGACGTAGCGAGCCCTCCTTCCCCGGTAATGGCCAGCCCTAAAGTCCCCGCCATATCTGCCCCTCCCTGTTAAGACCATAATGCTCCAGCCCACTCCCGTGTCTGTAGTCCCCTCACCCACCCCCATGGCTCCCGCGTTCCCCGACAGGCCCTTCGAATCAGTCATCCTCTTACACAAACACTGCCACTCATCCATGCATTCCCCACATAAGTCAGTTAAAAACACAGAAAATACAGCAATAATGAGGTTAAAAAGTGGGTACAGTCATCAATCAGACATACCATTCACACCACATTCCTAAGAAAAAAAAATTGCGCACTGCGCAAGTATAACTTAATAACTGCGCAAATAGTTCTTAAAAAGAGTTTGAGGTAGCTGAGCACCAACCGTGGGATACGGGGGTATGCAGATAGTATATCTCGTTCTTGGAAGATATAATAATAAAGGTCCAAAGTCTAAAGTCCGGGGTGACCGAGATGGGTCGTGAAGGGGGGGGGAGTACATTAGGAACGTTAAGTCCCCTCTTGTAGTTTTTCCAACTGATGGCAAGATGGTGATGGTAGTCCGGAACGGTCCCCAAGGGTTCAGCAAGTCGGACAACCGGGTGGGCGCAGTCAGAAGATGTTGCAAGTCCCAAAAGATCATAAGAGATGCCGCCATCATCCATATGCCACCCGCAGCAGCGAGCAGAGAGGGGGGGCACCAGAAAGAAGAGCGGGGGGAGCTAGAGAACTAAGGTGGCCAGAAACCAGCCACCAGTCTCAGCAGTATAGATGTAAAAGTTCAGCCACTCCCTCTTCAAATGAGGTGCTGGTCTAATACAGGCCCAGGTCTTAATCTTAATCTCTCACAGTTCAAAGAAAAACGCTTGCCATCCGCTAGCGCCGCCCGCCAGTATGGAAACACGCCCTTGATATCTTCAGCGTTTGCACCGACCACTCGGTGCCACTCACTCACACCATTCAAGCTGCAAGTTATCCAAAGCGGCTGCCACCGTCGCCCCCAGCTCGTAACACGCTGGGAGGCCGTGGTCCATGTGGGGGGAGGGTGCCCGACAACGCCGACAACTCCGAAACCGCCGCCCGTGTGAGGGGGGGTGTCCAACAACGCCAACAGCCGAAGGCCACTCGGGACTATCCAAGTTCTTCCCAAACTCCAAGCTCCTCCAGGCTCCAGAACTCTGGGAATACCGGCAGCAGCGTCTCCAAGTCGCACTAGCAAGCTGAGCTGGTATCGGCAACTTCCCCCAAGCTCCGCCCCAGTCCCAGCGCTTTCTTCCGGTATCCCTGCGTCGTCTGCGTCTTCCGAGCCTAGCAGCTCTGGGGAGGCAAGTCTCCTCAGTACACTGCTGGCACGGGTATTCTGGGGGGTTCTTACTCCTTTCAAACACGAAACCAGGCTCCTGGACCAGGGTTCCACCTTCTCCCATGCAATTTCTCAGCAGCCCGAGCCGGAGCAAGAAAACTCGGCAGCTATCTTCCAGCGCATGCGCAGTCAGAGGTTCTTCAGAATATCCTATAAAATGAGTATCATGATGGATTCACTTTATTCTTCCTCATTTATAATTCATTATGAAATTCCTAATGGATTCTGCAGTGCATTTGAATTATGCAAAAGCTCAGGGGAAGAATATAGTTGGACTACAAGCATAGTTTGTATCCTCAAGGTTTCAAAATACTTAACGACTTAGCATTGAAATAGATACAAATAATTATGTGTTACAGTCATCCTAGTAATTTAACGTATATTGGTAGATCTTCAACATAATGATTGTAGTCTATATTTGTTGGGTTTCTGTAATTAAGTGTCTCTATATGTGAGATATTATAACCTATCCTCATCAGCAAGAGTTGTAAGATTAATGAGTTCCCTTTAATCTCCACTGCTATAAAGCCGATTCTATGTGTAAATAAGGAAGTAAAATGGCTTAAACTCAGTTGTAGAAATAAGCACTAAAGCTATACAATATATGAAAAAATAAAAGGAACATTAATTTATATAGCATGGTATAAGTCAACAATTCACAGCAGTATTCTTGAAAGTAAAGTATCAACATTATTTTAATAGTCAATATTTTATATGACTTTGTATATTTCCTTAGTAAGGAGGTAAAAAGATTTAATACACAAGACTTGAAATTACTATGTTATCATAAAACAAGATGATTCTGTTTGTTTAAAAAGTATTATCAGAAACTCATTTCAATGACAGGAAAGTAATATTGCTGTTGAATTCTCTGTTTGCCCCATAGCCATAGATCACTACTTAGATCTTATTATGGCAAATGGCTTTGTTCTTATATTTTAACTTAATTTGAAACTTGCACATGAGCAGTTCATGATTTGTTCCAATGTCAGCCCCTGGTTATGACTTTATTATTATAACTGAGCTTCTCATATAAATAATATACTCAATTTTATTTCTCTATACAACATCTGATGAGGTCCATGTTTAGTGTGTGTCAAATTTTTCAACTTTCAATTTCCAAACATTAGAGGTGCTCAAAAGTTGTGACATGCCTTGGGAATTGTAAAAATATTTTGGTTACTTTAATATAATTTAGATGTGCTTGGTAGGTACATAAATATCATGATTTTTTAAAACATTTTGTTTGTTTCATATAGGCATCATTTTGGTTGTTGTGACATGTTAGCAATGAAAGAAATCATTGGATTGGCAAAATGTGATCTCTCCTGCTTCATTTCAGTTTCCTAGACCATACAATTCAAACATATTCTCTTTTACATTTCCAACTTTGGCATTCCAATGTCCATAAGCAACTCATCTAGAATGCATGTTTTGTTGCTTTCAAATTGAACTTTGCCATGAAACCTGTTATCTCTTCCTCTTTAGCTCAATGATTGGATCGCAAATCTAGATAATTATAATTATACTGAAGGAACTCCTACAAAGTCTAATTGATATTACAGTTTCATTACCATTAAGTTATGAGTTATGACCATTCATTCAGTTACGAACAAATTTCAAAGTTACTGTCAGCATTTCTTCATTCAATAATCAGGAAAGAAAACTACTAGACTCCATTTGTTGAAATCAAGTGTACTTTTACTAATTATAAATGAACAGTTGCAAAGCTAAGCTAAGTCTGGTTAATTAGGCGCGAAAGCGAATATTATATTCATTCCCCTCCCCTTGGCATCCCGTGCACAGTCCAATCATAATTCCCCCAAATTTCAGGTGTGAGATAACTTCGAAAGGCATCACCAGGATGGAATGCTAGACCGTTGGCCTTGGCGGGAAACACTCCTCCTCCACATGCGCAGTAAGGTGGTCAGTTCAGAGTCTAGAAACTGCCTCCAGCACAACAATGATTCCCCTCCCAAATACCATATCCCCCCTCCCCGTTTCAATGGCAGCCGAATCAGTAGCAAAGCAGAGGCTGACATCCGGCCCTCCTCCAGAAAAAGGCAGTCAGACCTGCAGAAACGAGAAAGCACAAACAAACAGATGAACAACAAGACATGAAAAGGGGAAAAGGGGAGAGGAAGAGAGAGAGAAAAGAGAGAAGGGAAAAAAATTCGTCAGGAAACTGGCCAAATCAAGGCTTGTCAGGATAAGTAGAATAGAACTTGCGGAGTAACTAAGGGGCCCGAACATGGGACCCGTCCACCCATTCGGCGTGAGAGGGGGGAAAATGCTTCCAAGTCACCAAGTACTGGACACGGTTCCGGCATTTACGAGAGTCCAAAATTTCACGAACCTCAAAATGTTGTTCACTGTCAATCCAAAGTGGAGCGGGCGGTGGAGGAACAGGCGGACACAATGATGAAGTGCAAACAGGCTTTATGAGGTTAACATGAAAAACAGGGTAAACCCGGTTGAAGTGTTTAGGCAGCTGCAGCCAAACAGAAACAGGATTGATGATCTTGATAATAGGAAATGGGCCAACATATTTAGGCCCCAACTTCTTTGACTTTTGTGGAGTCTGAAGAAACTTGGTGGACAAATAAACCTGTTCACCAACCTTGTAATCATACAGCTTAGTCCGCTTCTTATCAGCCTGTTTCTTATGTGCAGTGCCCAAAGTTTGAAGAGCTAAAGGTCAAACGCGGCAAAGGCGATCACTCCACTCGGACAGAGATGATACTTGGGGCTGCTCACAAGGAACCTCAGGAATGGACACAAAATCCTGGCCAAACACCACACGGAAAGGGGTGAAACCAGTGCTGCTATGCACAGAATTATTATAAGCCACCTCCGCGTGCGGCAACAAATCCACCCAATCATCCTGCTGGTAGTTGATGAAACAGCGTAAATATTGTTCCAGAACAGAATTAGTCCTCTCACAAGCCCCATTAGTCTGAGGGTGATTGGCAGAGCTTAAGCCCTGGGCGGAGCCAATCCGCTTCAGAAACTCTTTCCAGAATATGGAGGTGAATTGCACACCTCTATCCGAAATGATGCGGTCGGGCACCCCGTGTAAGCGGCAAATGTGGGAGATGAACATCTTAGCGAGAGTCTTCGCAGAAGGAATCTTTGAGCAAGGGATGAAATGGACTTGCTTGGACAACAAGTCAGTAACCACCCAGATAACGGTGTGTCCCTGACTCTCAGGAAGTTCAACGATGAAGTCCATAGAGATCTCCTTCCAAGGGGCAACCGTCTGGAGCAGTCCCTGTGGTTTCCCCGGTGGGCATTTAGTAGCGGCACAAACGGGACAACTGGCAACATAACGTTCAATGTCCTTTTTCAAAGAAGGCCACCAAAACTGTCTCTTGACGAGATGGAGCATTTTAACGAAACCAAAATGCCCTGCCATCCGGGAATCATGAGCCCGCTGAAGAACAATTAATCGAAGAGACGCAGGAACATAAAGTTTTCCCCCAATCCAGGGCAACTCATTCCTCATAGTACATTCATTCACGTGCTGCTGGAACCAATCATCATCAGGGAGGGCTTTCTTGAGATTGGAAAGAAAGTCCTGGGACATTTCCACTTTAGAACATGCTTGATTCCTAGTAACAACTGGAGCAGCGAGGCTCGCCGTGGGAATGACAGGCTGGACCACGCTGAGTTTAGAACAGTTGTACTGAGGAAGCCTGGATAAAGCATCAGCCATAAAATTATCCCCCCCCCCCAAATGTATTTCAGGGTGAAATTAAAATGATTGAAATGCTGAGCCCAGCGCATCTGTTTAGGAGAAAGTCTCCTGGGAGTTCTCAAAGCTTCCAAATTTTTATGGTCAGTGCACACCTCAAACGGGTGTTTGGCGCCCTCCAGAAAATGGCACCAAGTGGCTAAAGCCCAACGAACAGCAAACGCTTCCTTCTCCCAAATAGCCCAACGTCTCTCTGTGTCAGTCAGTTTGCGAGAGGTGTACGCACAGGGTTGTAAGTTACCTTGACTATTGGCTTGAAGCAATACGGCCCCCACTGCCATGTCGCTGGCGTCAGCTTGAACCACAAAAGGCACGTCCATGTCCGGATGCTTGAGGACAGGTTCCTCGGCGAAAAGCCGTTTCAACTTCTCAAAGGCAGCTTGACATTCCATGGTCCAGTCCAACAGCTTGCTAGGCTTGGGTTTCGCCCCACCTTTGGACTTCAAAAGGTTAGTTATGGGAAGAGCTATTTTCGCAAAAGAGGGGATGAACTGGCAATAGCAATAGCAATAGCAGTAGACTTATATACCGCTTCATAGGCCTTTCAGGCCTCTCTAAGCGGTTTACAGAGAGTCAGCATATTGCCCCCAACAATCTGGGTCCTCATTTTACCCACCTCGGAAGGATGGAAGGCTGAGTCAACCCTGAGCCGGTGAGATTTGAACCGCTGACCTGCTGATCTAGCAGTAGCCTGCAGTGCTGCATTTAACCACTGCGCCACCTTGGCTCTTGCCAATAGAAATTGGCAAACCCCCAAATTTTTTGCAATTGCCTGCGTGTACGAGGGGCCTCTCACTCAGTGACCACTTTTACTTAGAATCTTAGGATCTCCATCGCATTTTACAGTTAAGCGAGGGACTTTGGCCATTCGGCGTCACCTGCCCCCCCCTACTCTTTGAGTGGCCCTAGCTGGAGGGGTGAGGCTGGTTCTGGGTTTTCTTGCGCCCAACCTTCCTCGGCTTCTTCACCCTCCCTTAAACTATGCATCGAGTAGCTTTGCTCAAGATCTTCAGCCGGCTCCCTTTCCGCTGCTCTTTCTCGGCTTTTGCGTTCAGACCAAGCTTCTTCGAGGAGTCTCATGGTGTGGGACAGCTTGTAATCCTCTTCACCAGAGTCACCCCAATCCGCTGACTTTTTCTTTGGTCTCCTTCTCGTGACTCCAGCATCCAACTCCTCCGACTCCTCTTTTTGTCCCACACTCAAAGTCCATCTGGGACGAACAACTGGCTCTTCCACTCTTAGCCCAGGCAGCCTTTCAGTTAAAGATGGTCCTGCCATCGCCCCCTCATCTTCTTCTGGGTCACTCACATGCAAAGACATTTCTTTTCTTCTTATGAGGACACCCCCCTCGGTAGGTTGTAGCTCCGGGTTGGGTGAAAAATGAGACTTAGCTTATTGTCAGCATTTCTTCATTCAAAAATCAGGAAAGAAAACCACTGGACTCCATTTGTTGAAATCAAGTGTACTTTTACTAATTATAAATGAACAGTTGCAAAGCTAAGCTAAGTCTGGTTAATTAGGCGCGAAAGCCAGTATTATATTGTATAATTCATTCCCCTCCCCTTGGCATCCCGTGCACAGTCCAATCATAATTCTCCCAAATGTCAGTTGTGCGATAACTTCGAACGGCATCACCAGGATGGAATGCTGGACTGTTGGCCTTGGCGGGAAGCACTCCTCCTCCACATGTGCTGTAAGGTGGTCAGTTCAGAGTCTAGAAACTTCCTCCAGCACAACAATGATTCCTCTCCCAAATACCATACCCCCTCCCCATTTCAATGGCAGCCGAAGCAGTAGCAAAGCAGAGGCTGACAGTTACAGCAGTGCTGAATGAATGATACTGATGCTCCGTCCTCAAAGTTACATTGTTTCAGTGCCCTCATGGTCAAAGGATCAAAATTTGGTGCTTGGGAGTCTGCCTGTCTGCACTTACCACTACAGGGCTGCTTCAACTCCCTCCATCTATCTCCCGCCTCTCTGCCCTTTTGGTCTCCTGAACTTAACCCTCAATATCTTCCTGCTCTCTCTGCTGGAGAGGGGAGTCATGGCAGTACAGAATGGAGGCAGTACCTTCCAAAGAAAAGCCCAAATTAAGAGATGGTATAGTCCCAAACTGGATGGATGAAATGGTAGATTTCATTTTTATATTTATCTCATTTATGTCCCATTCCCCTCCAAGGAGTGCAGGTTAGTATATTGGTTCCACTCCACCCCATTCCCTTGTAAAAGTAAAAGTTCCCCTTGTACATATGTGCAAGTCATTCCCAACTCTAAGGGGTGGTGCTCATCTCTGTTTCAAAGCCGAAGTGCCAGCTCTGTCCGAAGATGTCTCCGTGGTCTTGTGGCCGGCATGACTAAATGCCGAAGGTTCATGGAATGCTATTACCTTCCCACCAAAGGTGGTTCCTATTTTTTCTACTTGCATTTTTTACGTGCTTTCGAACTGCTAGGTTGGCAGAAGCTGGGCCAAGTAACAGGAGCTCACTTCATTACGCAGCGCTAGGGATTTGAACTGACAAACTGCCGACCTTTCTGATTGACAAGCTCCGCATCTTAGCCACTGAGCCACCTTGTCCCCTTGTTGCCATGCAAAAATAATGTGAAGTATGTTAGTAACCAAGCAAAAGTCTTCCAGTGAGCTTTATGACCAATTGGGGATTGAACCCAAGTCTCCATTGAGCACTACCTTATACCGGTCATATAATCTGATCAGGCCCTAAAAATGTAACATATTTAATATGCTTCTCACTATTTGAAATAGTTTTTCTTAGGTAGTTTTTACAAAGCACCCTACGATATAAACCAAGATTTGCAAGCCCCAAAGGTTGCAATGTTACAACAAATTTGGTAAGATGTGATAAGGCGATAAACAATTTGTGATAAGGCAATAAATGATGGGGAAAAACAATTTCATCCTGATCATTCTGGAGTTTAAAATGTGAAATTTGTCAATACAAGTGTTGGTGTTTTTTTTTTTTTTAACTTCCACAGCTAATGCCCCCATTCATTATTCCAACAATTAATTATTGTAAATCTTACACATTAGTCAGAAAGCAAACAGTTTCTGCAGTTTTGCAAATGATTGAAATAACTAAAAAGGATTTTTGTTTTTTGTTTTTACAGCTACACATTTTCATAATCATAAACCAAAACAACCCTGCTGGGGACACTACAACAAGAAATCAGATAATGCAAATTAAGCTTAAAATTGCATATTTGTGGCAGATCTTCATGAGCCAGCTGGCAGTGTATTCTTATAAAACAGCAGTCAACTTTTTACTGTCACTGTGGTTCTCTGATTTGAGATGCCAATTTTACCCTGGGATTTCAAAACCCATTTATATTCCTTCAACCCATATGTCATATTGTATTTTTTCCATAAAATCTCTGACTTAATTCTTAACTGTCATTTCCATCGCAAATGAAGCTAATTTATATACATGCTTCATTATTATTGTGCTCGCATCTCCTTCTCCATGTTAACTCTTAAAAACTTGAGATCAGTACTATGAATTATAGAGGACATAAGTTACCAACGGGTAGAACTGAACACTAATATTGTTAAGAAAACCCACCATTTTTCAGCAGTTGAAAGTTGAGTAAAACTGTCACGTAATTGAGTTAAGCTGCAACCATAATTATTAAGCATATATTAATAAACAAATAGGAACTTCAAAAATTCCCATTAGCTACCTAAGTTATTTGAAGTCAGAAAACTAGATTATATTGAGCATGGATGCCTGTAGATCAGTTCAAAAGAAGCTGAGACTGAGCACCATTTTTTTCTTTTTAAAAAATGACAAGTTGCTGTTAGAGATTATTGCTGCAGAATCTGAAGGACCTAAATTTCAATCACAGACATGTTAAACTTTGCCACAGTGTCAGAGAGAGGGAATGCATAGGAATTAAACCAGACACACAAGCACAGTTAACAGAATAATAGAGTTGGAAAGGATCTTAAGAAGTGTTCTAGTCCAACACCTTGCTAAAGGTAGAGACCCTATACCAGTGATGACTAACCTTTTTGCCATCATTGTGTACCAAAAACAGGGGGAGCACAAGGGGGTTGTGTGCGGGCGTGCCCACATCCATAATTCTATGTGGGCGACCCCACGTGCATATTTGTGTGTGCCCCTGTTCATGCGTGTGTGACCCCCGTCCTTCCCCCACTTTTGGCGCATGAGGGACCCGTTTTTTGCCCTACCCAGGCTCCAGAGGCTTTCTAGGAGCCTGGGGAGGGTGAAAATGACCTTCTCTGCTCCCCTGGAGGCTCTCTGGAGGCTTCAAAAGGCTTCCCTGAAGCCTTGAGAGGGAGAAAAATGGCCCAACGTGCAAACCAGAAGTCCATTACCGAACTTCCAGTTTGTGTGTTGGGTTGTTTTTTGCCCTCCGGAGGCTTCAGGGAAGCCTCTGGAGGGCAAAAAACTGCCAAAAATGAAGACCGAAGTCAGCTGGCCAGGTTGCCATCACGGCTTTATACCATTTTAGATTAGTGGTTGTCCCATCTCTTCTTAAAAGCCTCCAGTGATGGAACACCCACAACTTCTGAAGGCAAGCCATTCCACTGATTAATTGTTAATAAGTTATGCCACATGTCATGCATGTTTAGTGGATTTCATTTTGAAACCCCAGGACAACCAGCATTCCTACCAACAAAGACTCCCATTTGAAATGAACAAATACTATTTTCAAGTAAAATATAAGACTAAAAGACATAAATCATAAAAAAGAGGAGGGGCATTTGAGGACTGAAGATGCATTGGCAGTTTTACTTCAGTTGCTAAGTTTTTGCAGATGCAAGAATAAAAATGCAGATTCCTATTTTTTCCACCTCAATAAAGGTGAAGAAAGTACTCACTTACAGTCTTTGTTACAAGGTTATATACTTACAGAAATGATTCTCAAACTGTCCCTGTTACCTCTTTTCCCAGGCTTGAATGTCAATACCCCCACAAACACAAAAGAAAACCCAAACCAAAAATCAATTGTGTTTTACACAATGGTAGTCCCAAACTGAATTCTCGACTCACAAGCAAGTACCCAGAAATTGCTCTACTATCCCCAAGATATACCTGGGATAATAACTCCCAGTTTAAGAACAAAAGGGTCTAGTGATTTCAATAGTCATTTGAGTAAATAAGAGAAGTAAATCTTTTCTTATTCTTATTCTTTCATATTCTTGAATAAATAATTAAAGGTATTACAAGAAGTTAGACAACCTCATCAAAAATGGTGGGGATTAAATGTATATAACCATGTGCAGTACAAATTATCTGTTAGAGATGAAAGATTTCAATGGTTTGTGATAATTGTTCTTTTGATTTATGTCATATTCTCTCTCTGGTTATGTCTGAATTACAATTAAGTTGATCAGAATAATACACAAAATCTCTGACCTGTATTTCATGTTTTCTAAGACAGGAATGCACCTGATTGACATGGAAACAAGAATTTCTCATACCGTCTAAACCTTTAGAACTGAGAAACGCTGTGACAAAATGATGACATATTGCCTGTGGGCTTCCAGCTGGACAACATAGGACTCAGTTGGAAGGTCAGGTGAAAAGTAAGTAAGGCAAAAAAAAAAAAAAGCCGATGGCATGGGACAGTACAGTTTATTTTTTGTTCATGTGAAAAAAATTCACATTAAAACTCTTCCAAGATTCAGGATTTGCCATATGAATTGCACTGACATTTTAGGTGACTCTTTAGTCCTATTGATTTCTATTACAAAGTCTCTTTTTTGTACAAAGACTAGAAGGATTCCTGACAGTTTTTGGAGTTAGCCTGTGTTCCAATATCATCATTTTGTATCCATTAGAAAAACTGGTTAGCATACCTTAAGCAATACAATCCATAAATATGTATTTTGCAAAGAACTATAAAAATATTAAATCAGTCTTGAATACTATATTTCAAGTGTAATACATAATCCTATTCGAGCAGGATGTGCTGAAATATATTTCACCTTGTGGCCTTTATTTTGTGACCATACATACCTCAGTGGGTTCCATTCTACTTTTGATTTCATCATAGAATGAAGCATTTTTTTCATTTACATGAAAATGAAATTCAAAGATTGAAATTTCAAAGATGCAGTCTTAGAAAAAACAATGAGGTGGTAGAAAAAGGAATCAAAGGTTCTTTATGGTCTGCAGAGAATCTTCATTCATTATATATGGCAAAACGGTAGGTTCTAGAGGGCACTTACACAGATATCTGCAAAGAAAAATTCTTCTATCTTTTAATATTATACGTACCGTGTTTTCCCCAAAATAAGACTGGGTCTTATATTAATTTTTGTTCCAAAAGACGGATTAGGGTTTATTTTCCAGGTAGGTCTTATTTTCTAGGAAAATACAGTACTAAAATGTTTTCGTCTGGCTTATTATCCTACCTGGGGCTTGTTTTGGGGGTAGGGCTTATATTATGAGCATCCGACAAAATCATGCTAGGGCTTATATCTGGTTGGGTCTTATTTTTGGAGAAACACAGTATACCGAGAGATCTATGTGTAGATCATACACATGTTTTTCTACTGGACTAATTACAAATGGTGAAAGATGCTCTCATCAAAACATTCTTACTACTTGTTCATGAAGAGAATACCAATGGCTTCGCAATGTGTTCTCCTTTCTAGAAAACTCCTTCCTATTGCTAGGAAACTCTTACTGCATTTTTAAAAAATCAAATAGTTTTGAAGGCTGTTTAGATTATCATATAATCTATTCTGAGACTGGGAGAAAAACAAACAAGTATTACAGGGACTATAAAGTTTCATTCATTCATTCTACGATAGGTCTTATCGTAGTAGCAAATAATTACTTACAACAGTGGCCCTCAACCTTTTGGGTGCCAGGAACCAGTTCCATGTAAAGAGAATGGGGATTCACTCATTTGCATGGCCTATTTTCTGATGTACCGTGAACCATTGTTGGTACGCAGCCTGGAGATTGAGGAACCCTGATTTAGAGTATAATCTTGATATCATGGAGAGTCACTGTCCAACACTACTAGATTTTTTAAAGAACCTTTAGCCTTTGTAGTAATGAAGAATGCTTAAAATGCTCTGCTCTTAGAAAATAACTAGATCCAGAAGGATTCCCAATGAAGATTTTCTTATCTGTATCTAAATATCTTTGAGGAGTTCAACATTACAGGCAGAGGTGGGTGGCACATGAATAAACAACCGGTTCACCCAGCACTGAAAATGTGAGTATGCGCCATCCACACATGCACTCAGCTTTCCGCGCAAGCGCTTCACTTGCACACATGCCTTGCACGCATGCCTTGCACACATGTGTGCGGTTTACCATTGTTAAAAAACAATGGTAAATAGGGCAGCACAGCGTCAGGGTGGGTGGGCAGGCCCATCTGCAGGTCGCAACTACCGGTTTGCTCGAACCGGTCCGAATCGGCAGCAGTCCACCACTGATTACAGGTTGATAGGTTACTAGAATAATTGTAGAACAGGATAAAACTGACTGAATGGGAATTAAAATCTACTGTATATACTCGAGTATAAGCCTAGTTTTTCAGCCCACTTTTTGGGCTGAAAAAAGCCGCCTCGGCTTATACTCGAGTCAGTGAAAAATTTGCCCGAAATGGAGGAGAAAAAGGGGCGGGGCCATGCCGCTGGGTGACACTCGTGAATGGCCCAGTGCCCCTGTGAGTTTCCCCTCCCTCTGTGTCAGTTTGCCGCGCAGCGCGCACCGCACCATCCCCCCTCCTCACGTTCTAATGTAATGCAGGGCTGTCTTACGATTCCCCTTCCTCCCCCTCCTGCCGCTCTGCAACGATGTCCCACCTCCTCCTTGTTATGGCAAGCAGCCACATAGCGATGTCCCACCTCCTCTGGTACAGTGATCCAATGATAGGAATCACTGTGCCGTGTGTCATAGGAGGCGGGACATCGCTCCCGCGGCTGCACGGGACATCATCATCACAGCGGGACATCAGCATCATGAGGTGAGTGAAGTATTTCATTGAATACACCGCTAGTTTACTGTTTTTCTTTGAAATAAATATTCAAAAACATTATAGGTATCTATTTTTATTTTTGAAATTTACCGGTAGCTGCTGCATTTCCCACCCTAGGCTTATACTCGAGTCAATAACTTTTCCAGTTTTTTGTGGTAAAATTAGGTGCCTCGGCTTATATTCGGGTCGGCCTATACTCGAGTATATACGGTACTTAATGGAATACTATTCTTTGTTAGTAGTGTGACAAGTCTTTCTTCCCTGGCTCCACCATATCAGGACAGTGTCATCTAAAACATGATTGAATTTTGTTAGACAAACTACTTGATGAAGAAAGACTAACTACTGGTTCCTTCAAACTATTAATCATGGCTGATATAAGAATTTCAGAAGACGGCTAACTAATTTGGTGGTAGAAGTAGTAAATGCTTATCTGAAACAAAGTTTATTCCAGTTTTTCTAGCATTGCTACCAACAGCTTTTATTAAATAGAAATACTATGTATAATAAGTTTTATTATGTGCTAAGACTCTAGATAAATGCAGGCCAATCAAGTAAGATCTAAGTATAAGTGGAGGCAACAATGCACTTAACCTTTCCTGGACTCATTCCAATCTGTATTGAGACGGTGGTGGTGGTGGGAACAAGCCCTGTCACTAGGGATTATGCAATTTCTTATGGCTTTATTATCCCTTCAATGATTTTGAAGATCTACACAAAGCCATTTGAGTTTTGCTTTTTTTGCTCTCTCTCTCTCTCTCTCTCTCTCTCTCTCTCTCTCTCTCTCTCTCTGTGTGTGTGTGTGTGTGTGTGTGTGAGAGAGAGAGAGAGAGAGAGAGAGAGAGAGAGAGAGAGAATTGACTTATGGAAACTGCTCGGGTTGAGAGGGAGTGACTGGCCCAAGGTTACTTAGCTAGTTTTATGCCTAAGGTGGTACTAAAATTTACAGTCTCCAGGTTTTTAATCATCTCACCACTAGATCCTTAACCACCAGATTTTATCCCCTTAACTACTAGATCAAATTGGCTTTTGGCTCGTAACATTAATAACATTTCTTGGAGAAAATTATTTACCAATACAATTACCTCAACATATACAATGTTTGTATCAATCAAATAAGACCTGCGGACATAGGTATAAAAACTAGAAGGAATTATAGAACAAAATAATTTTTAACAGATTGCTTTATTTGCAAAAAAAAAAGGCTATTTATAAAGGGTGATTTAGCTGAATCCATAAATGAATGGGAGTTTATCATTCATACACATACATACAAAGACACATAACGTCAATAGCTTAAGAAATCTGAAACCATTGGAGTAAAAAAGCTATTTGTACAATTTAGTTAAACATGCAAGTTAACCACCATTAAAATATGGCAGTAAAGAACCAGCTCAAATTAAACCTTTCAAAACACTTGTCATTAAACGATGGATTGTTGAAACTTCAGACAGGTTAAATGTACACAGTGTTTTGAGTTAAATAATTATCTTTCCAGGGTTGCAATTACCGTGCTTGGTTGCTATGGAAACCAAGCAACATATAGATATTGTCAGATGAAGACATCAAGAGGCAGACAGCGGATTTTCAAATCACTACATGCCAAGTGTCAACTGTAATACATTTCATTGTTCCATTTTTTTAAGAAGGCAAGAGGAAAAAAAGGGAAGATTAGCATTTCTAAACAAAGTATTAATAGCATTAAGACTGTACCTCTTAATCCCACGTACAGTAGACACAGCTCAGGGTTGAATTTTTTCTCACTTTCTCTTTTAGTTAATGTTTATCAAACACAGAAGCAATACATGGATTTAAGAGCACAATGTCAGCCTTAATTCGGGACTTGCTTTGCTTTGACTTTTAGCTTAAAGCCTGCCTATTTTTCTGTGTTTAAAAGTCCTGCTGACCTGGGCTTTGATGCTTTTAGTTGATGTTGCTGTTGACCTATTCTCTGCTTCTGTTCAACCAAACAAAAGATATCATAGGTCTCACAATTTCTCAGCAACAACCAGAACAAGGAGCTGTGCTGAGAAGGTTCCTGAAATTCTTCCAATGGTGATTTTTGTGTAAAGCAGGCATGTCCAAAGTCCGGCCCGGAGGCCAATTGTGGGCCGTTTTCAAATTTCAAGTGGCCTGCAGCGCCTTTTCTCCCCACCAGCTCAGCCTGTCACTCATCCCCACTGGCCGGCGTTTTTTCCTTCACCGCACATTAATGTTAATGGTTCAAAGAATGTCAGGCTGAATGGTTGGCCCGACACATTTTCACCTCATCAAATCTGGCCCTCCGTGCAAAACGTTTGGACACCCTTTGGTGTAAAGGATAAAACAAGACTGTCGAATCCTGTGTTAATATAATTTCTGACTCATTTTTAACTTAAGAGTGTTTCATGCTCAATTCTGATAGTTGCCTACAACCATAAATACATTTTTTGGGCATTCCTTAATTTCTTACTTACATCCTGGACAAAATCTTTGCTTTTTTACAAATCCATGCTTTTCCCACATGAGAAAATTTTTTATATCATTTTTATTCAACTAATTCCCCAGTGTTGGAAAAAAATGTCATTTGAAAAATGAATTCTACTCAAATGCAAAACAAACCCAAAACACTTTTCTTCTTAAAGAACTTTAAAAAACAGCATTTAAAAAAAAATACATGATTTGTCAAATGGGCATCTTGTAAGAGCCCTGGTGGCGGCACAGAGGTTAGAATGCAAAACTGCAGGCTAACTCACTGCTCACTGCCAGGGAATGTTCCCTCTAATTTTTTTTCAGTGTGAGCAGAAAAGTATAGTATTTGAGCGGCATATTTTCATGCCTGAGCACCTGAATTTTTTTCACAGATGTCACCTTAAGACAACAATGAAATCAGTATTATTGGAAACTCAAAGTTATGTTTATTCAAGGTACCTGCTTAATTAAAAGTGTTATATAATATCAGTATCACTTAACAACGCTCCTGCTTAGCAACCAAAATGTTGGCTCAGAAAGTCTGGCATTTGAAGCACGCAAATCTTAAAGCTGTTGTTACAAGACCCTCGCACCCCTTTAGAAAAAAAACCCAGGAGTCTTCAAACCTGACAGCTTTAAGACTTGTGGAGTTCAACTCCCAGAATTCCTCCTCCAGTCATGTTGGCTCAGAAACTCTGGCATTGAAGCATGCAAGTGTTAAAGCTGTCAAGTTACAAGACCCACCAGGTTCGGGTCATGAAGAAGAGAGAAAAGAGCGCTGTTCCCTTGTAGTATTCTGGGGGCCCTGGAGGGAGGGAGGGAGAGAGGGCTCCTAGGGAGACGTTGCCCACAACCGGGCAACGGTAGTGCTCAAACGTCCTGGTTGTGTGAATGCAGCCACCGCGATGCCTTCCTCGCTAATTTTGCTTGCGAGGCTACCGATCGATTCCATCTTCGCCCCATAGAGCTTTGGGGGAAGATCTGAAGGGGGTCGCCGCATGTTTGGGCAGCGACAGGCTCGGACCCCGCTCCCTTTCCGCCAAGGGCCCCAGCAAGACTCGTGAGGGACTCGCGCCCTTTTCCCCTCGTGCTTCTCACCCCCGCAGTCCCCAGCATGAAGGAAACGAAGGCGGCGCTCCTGGAGCAAAAGCAGCGCCGGGCAAAACGAGCATTTGCACCTGCAACGGATGGTACCTTCGCTCCGCCAATGATAGCGCCCGGTCTTCACCCTCACCCCGCCCCTTCGACCCCTATCCCGCCATCTCCAAGCTAAGCGGAAATTCTCTTCCAGCCCACAGATTGCGGTTTGTAAAACTGTAATAAGTTTTTTTCGCACGGTAATAAAAGGCGCAAGGAAGGGTGGAAACTGGGAAGCCGCTGCTGTTTATCTTCAGCCACGAGAACAGGAATTATGCAAACCTCATCTTTGTTGTTTCTGTGTGTGTGTGTGTGTGTGTGCGCGTGTGTGTGTGTGCGTGCGTGCGCGCGCTATGCCAGAGGGTTTGGGAAAGCGCCACTTCTGGGCCTCTGCCTCCACTTTCCCTTCCCACAAGCCAGCCTAGTTTTCCAGGGGAGCCCAAGGGAGAGTGCCCTCCGGGGAGGTCCTTTACGGCGGCCAGTTCTAGCTGCCTGCAAAGGATTTCCCCATGTTTGCTTTGGCAGAAATCACTGTGCGGCAGTTAGAAACTGCTGCGCGGGGTTTTCTTGCCATGTGTGCGGCCGCGCAGCTGCGCACCTTAGAGGGAACAGTGCTGCCAGGAATTCAATTCTGACTGGCTCAAGGCTGACTCAGTCTTCCATCCTTCCAGGTCGGTAAAATGAGGACCCAGATTGTTGGGGGCAATATGCTGACTCTGTAAACTGCTTAGAGAGGGCTGTAAAAGCACTATGAAGCAGTATATAAGTCTAAGTGCTATTGCTATTATTTCAATTTAAAATACAGATAAGATTGATCAGGGCTGTTATGTATGCATTTAATATTAAAAATATTTGGATGCCATCCTAATCAGTTTTGATTGTTTATAGATTCCTGCAAATCATCCTAGGTGCATAATAGCCAGAGGAAGGAAGTTGGGATGAACATTCAAATGAAGGGCTTCTTATTAGCTTCCAGGTGTAAATATAAAGCACTACTTTCAATCTATGAAAAGCTTTTTTGGTTTTGGTTTTCACTCCATTTGAGTGCACCCAACTAATTCAAAATTGCTGGAAGAAACAGCTAGTTGTCCTTCATTTCCAAGAAGTCAAGGGGCAAAAGCCAGGTATAAAGTTGTTTGGTAGTAGGTCTGGTTCTCTGGAATTGGCTCCAGTATTATTCACTTTCTGGAAACAGCTGAAAACTGGACATTTCCAAAGGATGTTTGGGGGTTGATGCCAAGTTCCATTTGGGGATCTGTATGTATTGTCTTTTTATTATTTATGATTATGTCTATTTTTTAAATAGATCTACCAAGAGTTTATTTGTGATGAGAATATTCCTAAAATGCTTTCCTCTGTCTAAAGGATAAGAAAGACTGATGGATCCAATATTAATATAACCTTTGGCTCACCTTCAACTTAATGTGTTTCATGCATGATTTTGATAGTTGCCTGTAACTATGAAGAAACTGTGGCAGGATATAATCTTATCAATTGATTAATTAATTAATCTCACTATAATTCTGTCTGCTTCATTATTCTTTTCCAAAAGGGCCAGGCTACCAGCAAAGTGCCAGGCTGATACAAGAACAGGGTCACTTTGTTTTTCTTTGGGAGGTGTGTGTGTGTGGGGGGGGGGGGAGAGTTTGTTGCTCCAAGCACAACTTTCTTTACTCTTTCCCCCACAATAACAGGTAGCCTTTAATGCGTTAGCCTCTTTGTTCTCCCTTCTCTCCCACTCCAGTGTCTACAAAGCTTGCATCCATAATTACAGTCACTGCATTGGGAAAAGAGTTTGGATGCAAAAGATCGAGCATGCTATGTTTTTTAACCATCATTGTTAGGCTTTTAAATGCAGCGGAGGAATAGTGGCTTGACAGGTCCACAAAGTCTCTGAATATAAAGCATTTGCTATCACCCCAGAATAATAACACTAGTAAGCAAATAATATAATATAATAATAATTTATAATAGTTGCTCATAGAACCCTAGTATTAAAATAAATCTAAACAAAATAATTGGATCGATGGGCGGGCACAGAAAAAATACAAGCTTCTGTAACTTCTTGACATGTCTCTCTTGGATTTCAGAAGATTGAGGAGAACAGGCATTTACTAGTTGCAAAGATGCAGCAGTAGCTACACATGCCCAGATTACTTTAGTTAAACTCCTGCTGTCCACAGATAAAACAAAATTCAAGAAAGCAAAGGAGCCAAGCTGAAGCTTGTTGATGGGTATGAAAGTTTTGTGCACAAAGAGAAACAGACAATTCTCTGCCTAATTACTGAACGGAGCTGAACTGAGTTGTTCTTGTTAGTACAAGCTTAAACTAGTCTGGCTGGAGCCTTGGAATCTGTATAGTCAACATTATTTTTCCATAGCTATTACTTCTGTTGTAGGAAAGGTTGAAGATTAAAGATATTTCTGATTGGAAATGCTTAGAATTTAAATTTCAAACATTTTGCATTACCCGCTTCTGAAGAGAAGTGTGAATAAAAGGAAATGGAATCAAACCACACCATAATCCTAATAACACCGTACCTTCTAATACAATTCCTGCATTTAGAGAACAGAAGAACAAATTCACATGATATGAGCTGATGAGGCAAACATGAAGCCATGGTATAATGCTCAAAATCAAGCATTGAAAATCCTTATTCCCATCTGGCTTGAGTCTAGTTGTACATCCTGATTGTAATAATTCATCAGTTTATTATTGCCCAAATATGTTTATAATTAGCAGCACTAATTATAGAATCAAAGAGTTGGAAGTGACCTACTGAATCCAAACTCCTGCTTGTGCAGAAATGTAAATTAAACACTGACACTGATACTATCTATCTGCTCCTTGGGGGTATCCCATGAAGGGGAGTCCACTATATCTCTGGTTAATTATTTTCACTGTCAAACTGTTTGTTCCACTCTTTTCACATTATCACCACCAAGATGGAATCTGCCTTCTTTATCTATTCTTCTATCCCTTGTCCTCAAGTTAGAGAATGTGTTTTTCTTGTATAATACTTTTTCAATTACTTGAAGTGGTATTATATTTTCTTTCAATCTTCTCAAACCTTTCCAATTTTATTCATTTCTTTACATAGGTTTCACCCTTTAGTCGTTGATTATTATTATTGTACTTTTCTTAAAACTGAATCTGTTTTGGTTCACCTGAAACTTTCTTGGTCTGTTGCCCAGAATTGAATATAATATTTGAGGTGAGATTTGATCAAGACAAAATAAATAAATACTCATGGTTTCTTATGATTTGAATACTATAGTTCTGTCAATACAGCCTAAAACTGTGTTTGCTTTTATGAAATCACACTGTTGAGGAAATGCTGTTTGTAAACTCTGTTACTCTGAGAATACTTTTACAAACAGTACTATTGCCAAGACAGATATTCCTCATTCTAAATTTGTGCAGAAGAATTCTTAAGTGAATAATTTTGTATTGGTCTCTGTTCACTTCCATTCTGTTATTTTTAAACATTTCTCTTAACTTACCAATATCATTCTGTACAGTATTTTATTTCTGACTGAATTTCTATGATACAGGAAATAGAATGCACAGTATCTTTTTTATGACCTCCTCATTCTCACCAAATAGTTTTACACACACACACACAAACAGACATTGGATCTCCGGAACTTTAAAATATATTGCTCACTTAGCTTTTGTTAGCCACTGCTAACATTGTCAGTGTAAAAACCATTAAAGAGATACCTACCTTTATACACTATTAATCAATTTGGCCATTGCACGTGTGATAGGCCCATCTACCTGCCTCCCACCTGTAATTAACTTTGTTGTTTTTACATCAGGCATGTTAATCGATGCTTCTATTCCTTCCTCCCTATCAAGCACAGCTTGGGCTGCACATCCCAGGAAACAACACTGAGCTGTCTGAGGTTGCTTTAACAGCATTCTCTCTGGCTTTCTCCCACACCTCCTCCCTCTACTGTGCAATGGTTTTTACACTCTGACTATGTTAGCAGCGGCTAACGAAAGCTAAGTGAGCAATATAGTTTGCTCACTAAGGTCTGGAGATCCAATGTCTGTTTCTTCTTTTATAAATACACCTAGAACTCGTATTTTTAGGATGTATTTGTTTATACATCTTTGTGCCAAAGAGACAGGTGGGAGGTATATACTGTAAATGTGTGTGTGTGTTATATATATATATATATATATATATATATATATATAGATAGATAGATAGATAGATAGATAGATATAGATATAGATATAGATATAGATATAGATATAGATATAGATATAGATATAGATATAGATATAGATATATAGATATAGTGTCACAACCCCTGGTATGCCCAAATATGGGAGGAAGCATACTGCTTCCTTTCTTTGTCTATCGGCTCATCACAATTGGAATTGGAATTGGAATTTGCTTTATTTATATGCCGCCCTTTTCCCTGAGGGGACTCAGAGCGGCTCACAATTCAAGGGAGTGGGGGGACAAACAAATTACAGAACGAAAGACCATACAGTACTAAAAACACAACAATCATACCATTCGGAGTGGGGCTGCAAGTCTTTAGCCCCAAGCCTGTTGGAACAGCCAGATTTTAAGGGCTTTGCGGAAGGCCTGGAGGGTGGTGAGGGTACGAATCTCCACGGGGAGTTCGTTCCACAGGGTCGGAGTAGCCACAGAGAAGGCCCTCCTCCGGGTAGTCGCCAGTCGGCACTGGGCGGCTGATGGAATTCGGAGGAGGCCTAGTCTGTGGGATCTTATTGGTCTAGTGGAGGTAATTGGCAGCAGGCGGTCTCTCAAGTATCCAGATCCAATACCATGAAGGGCTTTGTAGGTGACAACTAGCACCTTGAAGCGAATCCGGAGATCAACAGGCAGCCAGTGCAGCTCGCGGAGGATAGGTGTTACGTGGGTGAAACGAGGCGCACCCACGATCGCTCACGCGGCTGCATTCTGGACAAGCTGAAGTCGCCGAATACTCTTCAAGGGCAGCCCCATGTAGAGCACGTTGCAGTACTCCAGCCTAGAGGTCACAAGGGCACGAGTGACTGTTGTGAGAGCCTCCCGGTTCAGGTAGGGGCGCAACTGGTGAACCAGGCGAACCTGGGCAAATGCCCCCCTGGTCACAGCTGACAAATGGTGTTCAAAAGTCAGCTGTGGGTCTAATGCTTCTACTAAGCATTAAACCAGAAAACATAAGCAGTTCAATATGGCATTTGAGCCTACATATAATTGTGGCCACAAGAATAACTTATGCACAATTTTGGAAATCCACTACCATACCGTCGGAAGATGCTATAATTAAAAAGATCTATGAATGTGCAGAAATGGACAGAATGACAGGTTGGCTGAGGGACAAAGGAGAAACGGAACATTATCTTAGCTGGAACCTATGGTATATGTGGGCGACAAGGAGAACAGCAGGGACTTAAAATGGGGAAAGTTAACATGGGTATTGTAATAGATCCCTGAACTTTGCAATGAGAAGATGTGGCTTAGAGACCTAACAATGAGGAAGGAAAGAAAAAGTTGGGCTGTGAATGACTGTCACCATGGGAGGGGAGGGGAGGGGGGTTGTATGTTTAAAACGGTATTTGTATCTGTATGTTTTACGCTTAAAAAAAATGTATAACTAATGAATGCCGATACAAAAGGCTGTATATTTACTTTATATTGTTATGTATGATTTGTCTTTCTAATGTTGTTGTATTTTTCTTTCTGTTTTTTAAAGGTAATAATGTTTAATAAAAATTATATATTTTTTTTAAAAAAAAGTCAGCTGTGGGTCCAGGAGGACTCCCAAGTTGCGGACCCTATCTGAGGGGCTTACAATTTGACCCCCCAGCCTGAGAGATGGAACACTTGGCCAATTAATGGGAGGGAAGCACAGCAGCCACTCGGTCTTATCTGGATTGAGAACAAGCTTGTTAACCCCCATCCACAAGAGACCATCATGACAGAAAGCCATTATTTTTACTCTTGCCACAAATGCAACACACACACATACACAGGGACTGGTTCCGTGGAGAGGTTTTTCCGCAAACTGGAGGGGGTGTGGTTTCGCATGCTGCATCCCATAGATGAGACTTCACTTGTTTCCATGGCCCAGTTTCTGCCATGCCACAGCCTGGTACTGGTCCACAAAGCGGGGGTTAGGGACCTCTGCTATAATCATATTCTTGGAAAGGCTAGTACTTCCTCCTCTAATCTTCTGGGCCACAGACAGGTAGTGATTCTTAGGTGACAAGAATGGGAAATAGTTCCAACACAATTGAATGATACTAGATTTGATAAAGCATATTCTCAAACTTTGTACATAATAGAAACAAAGACAGAAGTCAACTGGATTTATAATCTGGAGGAGTTTATAGTAAATTTTGATATTATATTCAGGTGAGTCATAACACAGGAATTTAATATGAATCTATTTAAGCTGTAATATGTGGAAATATTTTAATGGTGACCTTGAGAGAAGGCCAGAAGAAATAAAGAATATGAAAGAAATGGGACATTTGATTAAGAAAATGTATGCAATACATTTCTGATGCTATTTTTAATTATCCTTTTCTTCTCCTGTGTGTACAGTTTATGGACAGTTTGAGTTATGAATGCTTTGATTGAAGTCCAACAGAGGCCTATAAATGATTAATATGATTACATATTTCAATTTTCTTCTAACATTTATATTGAAATGACCTTCTAAGTTATATTTACTTACTAATGAAAATGGCTTGCAGGATAGGAATCATCAAACATTCGGAAATAGATTGCAAAAATATATATTTTTGTAGTTTTTTAGAAAATAGAATATGGATAGAGTTTTTACTTCTATAATCCCTGAAAAACTGGTATTTAGAATTACTAACATTCTTCTTCTGATAACTGATGTTAGAAGAAATACCAACTAAACAATAGTAGAAGCTCACTGTTAATTTAGTACAGAAACCTGTTTAACAATAATAGAAATGAACTCATCCTAACTTCAAAATGCAGATATTTCTCAATATTGCACATGATCAATAAATAAACAATGATGTTGCTGCAACCATTTTTATATACAGTCAGTAGTGCATGTGTGGTTCTATCAACTATATACATTCTGTTAGATGTATATAGTCCACAGAAAATTGCTAAATGCACTGAAAAAAATGTTAGTTAAGAGGCTGGATTTTCCCCATGTTGCCTTTTTGCCATATTTACTCATCTTTGCTAATTTTCTGCAAATCACACACACAAGCACCTTCAGGGCCTACATATGTATACAGATGAGTTATGACCTTGCTGTTTAGCTAAATTGTATTGATCAGGATACAGTCCATTTGAAAAGCAATTTAATAGGTTGATAGAATTTTCTTGATTACCCAAAAGGTGTTACACAAAGATTGGAGGTAAAAAAGAGAATTTGTAAAACAGGCACAATTTACCTGGATAATGTTCTGAAATAGAAAGAGTATTTACATATTAGTGATCATATCCTTCCATCCTCCCCCTATAAACTAGATAAACTATTAGTGGACTCATTATTTTTTTTAAAATAAACCAACTGCATTTTACAAAGCGAATTCTAGCGAGGCAGTTTTAAAATGTATTATAACAATCCTAATGTGCAATAATTCATGTTTTGTTTTTAATATGAAGACACTTAATCTGTAGAAACCAAGGCAGAATCCAATCTGCAGTTACCTTTTATAATCTTATTTGATTTTTAGATGTGCTGCTCTAGTTAAAAATGTACTCCAAATTGTCACATATATGAAAAATGCACATCCACAAAAATATAATTAAAAAATGTGCATGTTAGACAACATATACAAAACTCTTGCATTAGGAAAAATGCATAAAAATGCATCACAGGATTACTTTAGATTGTTCTGCTTAAGAAAAGAAACAAATGTATGGTTAAAAAAAATAAGAATTGACTGATAATGAAAATGTCTGATTCGTCTACCGGTAGGTATTACTATTATTATTGTTATGGATTAATTATCCCTGGCTTTTAAATTCATTCAAATTTTAACTCTCCTATCTGCTAAAGTTATTTCCCCTGAGTCTTTGAATGGCGAGACAAGTTCTATCTTTTGTTGCCTTAAATGACATATTTGGTTTTTGAAGAGGTGTCTGACAGTTACAGTACTCCTCTGAGTGCAATTATATCTAAACGGTGCAAGAGCATTAATGCCTGTTTACCGCACATAGAAAGGGAATTTCTTTCCTCTCAGTTGGGGAAGGTAGGACAAGCTAACTATATCATACTTCTGATACTCATCATCTCTCTTCAATTCCCAGAACTGCCAACCTTGATTTATCCTTATGCATATAGAATAAGAAATAGAAATTGACTTAAAATACATAAGATTCAAGATGCAATGCAGTGGTTAGTAATCAAGGTTGAATATGGTTTCCTTAATCCTTTGCAGACATGATTTGTACAATCCTGTTTCATTTAATTCAGTGCCATTCATGTAAGAATATGATTTAGTTGAAAAAAGAATGGCAATGTAGGATATAGGGCATGGCAGCTCATCTCCAGCTTAGAAGCTACTATTCTACTTTTTCAGCCTTTGGAAGACAATTGATGCAAGACTCTTCACATATACTAAAAACAATGCAATCGACTGAATAGAGACTTGTATTTTACTTTAAGAAGTAGAAATTCAGTAAAATAATTCAAATTTTCAAGTATAGGTAGTCTTCGACTTACGACCACAATTTAGCCCAAATTTTCTGTTGCTAAGCAACTTTACAACCTTTCTTGCCATAGTTGTTAAGTGACTCCCTGCAGTTGTTAAGTTAGTAACACAGTTGTTAGGTGAATCTGACTTCCCCATTGATTTTGCTTGTCAGAAGGTCACAAAAAGAGGATTACATAACCCTAGGCCTCTGCAACTGTCATAAATATGAATCATTTACCAAGTGTCTAAATTTTGATCATGTGACCATGGGAATGCTGCAACAGTTATAAGTGTGAAAAATGGTCATAAGTCACTTTTTTCAGTGCCATTGTAACTTTGAACAGTCACTAAACGGATAGTTGTAAATTGAGGGCTACCAGTTCAGGCAGAAATGTCAAATACAGCTTGTACACAGACATTTTAACACTATATAAGAGAACGAAATGCTATTTACTGAAGTTTGGTGATGTATTAATAGCTCATTAAAGTAATCACTGCTGGAGATAGATTGCTATAGCTAGGACTGATTGGAGCTAAGACGTTTAGGTTCAACAGACCAAAAATAATAATGTCTACTCAAATACTTTTTCAACATATGGTGATATTTTAAACAAAAATAAATAATAGAAACAATGTTTTTCGCAATATGAAAAAAAGCATTACTGGCTGAGTTTGAATCTTAAGTGGGATGGGACCTGGCTAGTGCTTGAATGGGAGACCATCAGAAAATCCCACAGCTGTAGCACAGATAGGGAATTTGAAAAACATTTAAAAAAAAAGAGATGGCAAACCACTGTAGACCAGTTGTCAGGAAAACTGCATGCTGCACAGAGACTTATTCATGAAAGCTCAACTTCAAAGAGACTTTCTACTTAATAGCTGAATAAGGTGCCAAAAAGGGGGAACAAACCCAATCCAAACATTTAGAAAGCCTGAGCAGTTTCCCTTCAAAACAAGATGGCAGTGTATAGATAAAAGCAAGATAAGGTAGAGATATATAAAACCAGACACACCAGATTAGATTTGTTATAGCTGCCCCAAAGTCTCATCTAATAAACAACTTAAAACAATAAACATATGGTAAGTACAGCATAACAATCTGGACAGAAATAATAAGAACAGTAGTTTTGAAAAAAAATATCCCGAGTGAACCTAAATATGAGTGACTGAAGTCTAATAAATATAAGTACTTTTACGTTTATTTTTAAAGCAATAGAGAAAGAAGACTATCATAACTTTTGGCCCTGCTGTAAGTAGTCTGACTGCATCCACCCCCCTCCTAGTAAAATGAAATAGTCTAGAAATATTAAAAAGGCAGAATATTATATTTTCCCTAAAGAAGAAACATATTTTGAAAGACAAACTCAGAGCCTCAGACAAGGCTGGGCCAATTTATCTACAACACAAAAGACATGGCCTTCAGGACATGATAGGATTAGCCCTCACTCAAGATCCAAACCAGGACAAAGCCACTAAGCCATAAGAGGAATTGCCCCAAACCTCTTCATTACATCATCACCCAGCAAAATTCAACCAGGCCTGGGAGTCTGACAACCAATCAGAATACATTTCTTACACAGGAATAGGAAGCTCCAAGGTGGGGGCCAAGAGAGGGTATACATTTCTCCTTCATTATTAAATTTGTACTGAATGCAAAAACCAGGAGAAGCAGCAAACTTCTCAAAATGACTGATAGAATGGAAAACTAGTCCTCCAGAACTACAGTAACAAAATTAATTTCAACAGAGAAGAAAGTTGGAGGCAAATGTCTTCCTTTAGATAAGCAATCAAGTTCTTAATTATATCAAGGAACATCCATAGCAGCTTTCCAGCTCTGTGGACAAGTAGCAGCAGCGGTGGAAGGGAGGGTAGAGGGGATGGTTTTGTGTGCGTGATCACCATTTGAACAAATGGAGTTTTGCATGCTTTTGCCCTCGCCCTCTGCTTGCATGGCCCGGTTCCCAATGGGCCAGGGATTGATACTGGGCTGCGGATCAGGGGTTTAGGACCCCTGATCTATAGATGTGGATGCTGAAATTCATTACAAGCTTAAATAGAGTAATGCAACTTAAAGAAAAGTGAGTTTTAGGGTATTTTAACCAAAACATGGCATTCTACTTATGATAATACTTTTATATTTTGAGAGCTAATTTTATTTCATCTGGATAACTGTGTCCAGGGCAGAGTATCACATCTTAGAAAATAATGTAAAAATGGATTAAAGCTTTTGGGAGGAACTAATATATAATTTAAAGAAAACAAATCTTAAAAGGAAATAATGAAGGTTTTTCATCTCTATGTGGGTGTATACACAGAGAGACAAACATAGTAGGGAAGAGGGAGGATAGGATATCAGTGATGGGAGAAATAATAGGAACAGCATCTATGTTATTACAACATAATTCATTTTAAAAATGTACAGAAAGTGCCAAGAGCAATTTGATAATGTAGCCAATTCTCTAGGGTGGGGATAGGATCTCTCTTGCTGAAGTTTTTTGAGAAGAAGCTAAAAAGCCATCTAGTACTAGTTCTGGATTTTGATTTGCGAGCTACAGCATGGGCTAGCTAATGAACAATGTCCTTTCAACTCTGTGATTCTTTTCTTTGTTCTTGAATTTAGATTATTTGGATGCTCTGCGGTATTTGACAGAAAGGACAAGGTTAACACAATCTTAATTAAGTACCAACCAAATAATTTTGCATATCTTTTACATTATACGTATTCCAAGAAAATAAGTTTGTAAGTACAAACTTTTTAGAAACAATTTTTTAAATTAATGAATATTTTCATTTAATTGAATTGAAAAACCAGAAAAAAAGAAGGAATCAATGTGGTTTATTTCAAACCCTTGATATCTAACAGCTGGATAAAGCATATGAATTCAGATGATGACAAACACAAAAACCAATAAATTTATAGCTAGAAGTAGAAAGAGGAGGAAAACACTCTTTTGTGCTATTCTTGTTACATCCTAGGAATAACTATTTTATATTCCACATTTTCTATTAGTGCTTGCTGCTCTCTGATTTTTTTTTATGATAGAAGATACCCTTCCCAATAAAATAAATAAAAATGAAAGCCTACTGTGATTTCCAACCATTTTGTATTTAATTTACAAGACTGCCAATGGGAATATACAACTACTGTACAACAAAGGTCCTTTGCACTATGTTTGAATTTATTCCTCAAAGCACCTGCAGTGAAATTTAAATTCACAATAGCTCCTCAGCTTATTCCAGAAGCATCTCATATAACTGAAATCATATCTTCTTTTCTTGAGTTTTTTCACATGTCATCTTTTACAAATAGTGACAATGAAATAGAATAATAGAACAAAGAGAATGGTACACATGAGCTGTTACACATACACACACACACATACACACACGTACCTTAAAAAGCTTTATAATTCAATGTTATTCTATCTCTAACGTTATTCTCCAAAGAACCAGCTAGCAGATCTCTTCATGTAGTGAACAGTCTTTGCTTGTCAAAAGAAAAACATCAATCCTATCCACTGTGAGCAGTTTGCTTCCCACATTACAGATGAACTATTAATAAACTTGGAATGAAGAAGAAGCTACTAGTCTGATTATGTCCAAATATATGGTCAGTTTATCTAATCAGCACTATGAAGTGATAAACATTTCTAGAACTTAGCTGTAAATAGGAAGATGGTATTTTTCACATATCCTTTCTCGTAAGGATCAGAATTTCAGAATGATTCCATTTACAGAGAGTCCTTGCTGAGTGACCACAACTGGGACCGGTAACTCCATCACTAAGCACTGTTGTAGCTAAGTGAAAAATCATGTGATGGACGTATGATGTCATTATACATTCAGTCATCAAGTGCATCACCACAATTGTTAAATGAAACATCACTTGACCGTGAGTTGTAATTTTACTTCTGTGTTCTCTGCCAATTGGGCAACACACAAATGGCAATTACCATTTGTACAGTCATAAATGTGAGGACTGGGCACAAAGCTGTTTTCTTTCACACCATAAATGGTTGCTAAACTAGGGAACCTGTAAGCAACTAAAAATAAACAAGCAAGGTGAAAACCTTAAAAGCGGTTTACTATGTTTCATAGTTTTCAAAGTAACATTTAGAGTAGCTTCATGAATATAGGATATATCATTTTCTACTCTATCTCTATTTACTACTCAGAGTAGTAAATCTCTACTCTGATTTAGAGCAAAAGTCTCCAATCCCCGCGCTGCAGCCCACTAACGGGCCTTGAGCTTTCGGAACCTGGCTGTGGAAGTGGCAGATGAGCACAGGGTATCCCCATTCATGCGAGCAGTGGGTGAGCATGTACGTGCATTGTCCATGTGCATGACTGGCATGGGTGCGTGCCCCGCACTCACGCAAGTGGAGCTGCACGCACATGCTTGCCCACTGCACATTTGCGACAGCCCCATCCTCAAAGCTGAAAAGATTGAGGAACTCTGGTTTAGAGTAGCTTCCTGAAATACAGTAAGTGTCATTTTGTACCCTGTTGAGTCTATCACATACAATTTTGGGATATGCTATTTTGGGGCTAATCTTGTCCTATTTACTAGAATAACAACTGCTAGCACTGTACCCATGAAAAACTGTAGCCATTGATTTTTGAAGTCTGTAATTAAAAGGCTATTAGAACATATAGACAAATGGACAGAGGATTAACCTTCACATGGAATTGAAAACTAACTAAAACTATTAATAGAGAATTCCTACACAGGTTTTACATTGTTTTTAGAATAATTTATCAAAATAAGATTAGCTACAGCATGAAGCAATGTTCCAACTGCTTGAGATATTGAGAAAAGAAGAAATATCTTCCCACTCATAATCATAAAAGTTACTGCTTTTTAAGAATGACCATATATACAGTTTTTACAACTCTGGTATTTCAAACACTGTCACTTTCTAAATTCTAATGGGCTAATTAATACTTGTTAATTAAATAGCACTTTAGTGCCTTATCTTTACAGGTTGCCACTATATACCATATGTGTGAAAACAGTGTTAATTGATGCTAACAGATTTAGCAGATTGCTAAACTCAATACATTCTAAGTACTGAGGAAAGAATGTACAGAGTGTTAAGAAAAATTGAGTTCTGCTTTGTGAAGCTATGAAGAAAGGAAAGTTGAAATACAAGTTTAAAAATGAGAGACAAGCATATTTCTCTTTCTTTTTAGGTAAAATGAAGACAAGACAATCTCTAATTGTCCTTACTTTATTTTTCCTCGTTTGTAGTAGGGTGTTTACTTCAGGATCCTTTTTTCTCTTTTCTTTTTTAAAGCATTCCAGTCATATTAACAACTCCCTGTTCTTTATTTCTTCTTCTTTGCCTAATATTTTGCCTATTTTAATTAATGACTTAAGTAGAAACAATGCTAATATCTGCTTTTTAAAAAGTTAGCATCTTTTCTCAGTTTTATTTGCTCTTCTTAAATATAAGTCAATGTGTTCATTGACTACCAGCTACCATTTATAACATTTGTTATAACATGACCTTTTTCATAAAACTTTTCCTTATACCGTTGCAGCTGTTTTTCATACTTATGATGATTGCAGCTTCCCCATGGTCATGGGATCAAAATTCAGCCTAACATCTGGTTCATATTTATGATGGTTGCAGACTGTCTGGCAAGCAAGTCAATAAGGAAGCCAGATTCACTTATCAACCATGTTACTAACTTGCAATGATTTTCTTAACAAACGTGTCAAGAAAGGTCATTAAATGGGGCAGAACTCACTTAACAACCATCTTTCTTAGCAACAGAATTTTGGGCTCAATTGTAAATCGAGGACTACCTGTACAGGAATTTTATTTTATTTAAGTCTGGGTCTCTCCAACCAGACGAAACCAACTAAGTATCACTCCTGAGAAAGAAACAAGCCAACATTGATCTCAATGTAAGCTCTGCTGAGTTTATGAAATAATTAAATGGTAGCTCAGTTTTGAAGCATCAAAGCTACAAATGCTTTCTCTTCATAGATGACAAAATCTGCATAAAAGAAGTGCTTTTGGGGCATGTATTGGAATATATATGAAATAGAAAGGAAATGTTGAAGGTTTTTTTTTACTGATAGGACTAAAAGTAGTAAAATATTGTTGATGAAAGCAAATTGTGGATGCCTTCTTTGCTGAATTTTTAAAAATAGGATAGTATTCATGAATAGGCATTATTAAGTTAAAGACATATTCAAAATACCTAATTCAAACTATATTAAAAGAGATTATATTCATATGCTGCTTTGCTTCAGTAGAACTGAGCCAACAGTGGCTTTAATAACTTATGTTTGACAGAATGTATTAAAATAATCACTGGCTAAAATCCAGCTATCATAACCTCAAAATATTTGAACAATATTCAAAAGGAGAGAGAAATAATTATATGATTATTGAGTAATTGGCTGAGAATAGGTTTCTGACTACCTCAATGCCCTGCTACATTTAGGTAATTTTATATCCTGGACTTAAGGTCTTTTCAGCATGAACCAGAGGCACTTTACTCTTAGGCAGGAATGTTAGCTAATTTAAGCAACACCTAGTTCCTACAATAATTAATAGTGTTAGCCCTTCAAAGTGAAAATGTGAAAGTAGTTAATAATTAGGTTGTGCCAGTGCATCTTTAAGAAGTTGGTGAATTGCCATAAAGCCAGTAAGTCAAGAGTTCTGAAACTTTAATGCTCCTGAACCATTAGCAGTTCAAATAGGATTGACTTTCCTTATCACTATGAGGTCATACATTTTTTTAAAGTTTTTATTTTTTAAACAAATATAAACAAACACAACACATAACATAAAAACATCTTCCATTCCATACAGTGTGTCGATTGGTTACAAGGTTTTTGTGCATCCTTTCCATAGTCATCCCTTAAATTTTATTTAAAGTCACATATTGTCAATCAAGTATATTTGTATACATTATTATTATATTATAATAGTTTCTCTAATATCATATGTCAACTTACGCATTTCAGCACATTCCATTGTTCATATCATCAATATAATATATATGTATACCATTATTGTGATTATTAAACATTCATTGAATATAGCTATTATTACATACTAAATTTAAAGTAAATTTCTATTATGGCATTTCATTACATCATCCTGGACTCATCCAATGATATTAAATCTTTATATTCTATTCTATATAGAATTGTTTATTTTTTATTTAAAAAAAGCTTTTCCACATCACCTTCCTGATCTTCACTTACAGCTTATATAAAATTCCATATTGTCAATTTAGTATATATAAATACATTATCATTATTAATCATTTATTTAACTATTATTACTTTGTCTTATACATAATACTCAAAATTTAATTATGTTTAGCTTAATTTTATTGTGGCATTTCATTTTATCATCCTATATCCTTCCAGTAGTAGTGCAGTCCAATATCTCTTGCCATTTGTAGAATCTGTATTCTAAATGTTTTCTTGATAAGTCTTATGTGAATTTCTCTTAGCAACTTGTTGTTCATTGTATATTTTGTAAAGCCTCGAGACCCTCCATATGTTCCCTTCATCAGCTGGGCTTTGGTTATCACTGGTGCTTCTGCCAAAAATATTCTCATTTTTTCTGCCAAATTATCTCCACTTTCTTCATCTATGTTTTGAAGCATGAGATAGAGTTCCAGTTTATCTACCTCTCTTTTTAGTGTTCCACATGTATCATTTCCCTACTCTCTCGGTTTACTGTCAACATCAACAATTTTCTTGTCACTTTGTTCATGTTTTTCTACAATTTTTTAAACTCTATATTCAACTTTCATAATTGTTTCATCAATATTCTCAGCTCTTCCCTCCATTCCTTCTGTTCTTTGTTCTATAAACTCCAGATCCTTTTCTATTCTTTCTGTGCTTATTAGGATTTTTTGAATTTCTAACATAATTCTTTGCAATGTTAATTCCTCTTCTTCTGCATGTTGCGCCATCTTTCCAAGTTGTAAACACTGCCACTAGGACAGCCAAGACTTTTTGCTAGGTTTCAAATAAATTCAGTGTAATCTTTCAAGTCAGCTTTCTCTTTACTCCAAAAGAACACCTGTATAAACAAAACGTGTTTTCTCTCTGTCCCTTTCGGTAAGCAAAGCCAATGGCCTGGAGATAACAGATGTAACCAAGCCTCCAGCCTCTAGATGGCAGTGTTACTTCTTTTTCTCTACCTTTAGCTCCCTCTTTAAGCTCCGAGTTTAAGAATGGGAAAAAAAAGGGTTTAAAAGTGCCGATCCGATCGAGCATTTAGAGGAATTTGCTCTTAGTCCACAAATATAAATAGTGGAGAAAAATAGAAGAAGGAGAAAAAGGACCAGTCCAATTTAAAAGTAAGAGGCATTTGTAAAAATTCCATCCATAGAAAAGAAACAAAATTAAAGAAAAAAAAGATAACACAATAGTTTTAATTCAAGCTAATCCACCGCTTGCTCTCTTCTATCTTCAATTTTAGTTTTACTCTAATTCTTTTTGGGTGTTCTCTTCTCTAATTATAAAATTTATCTCACCAATTCCAACACACTCGAGGTGGCGCAGTGGTTAGAGTACAGCACTGCAGGCTACTTCATCTGACTGCAGTTCTGCAGTTCGGCTGTTCAAATCTCACCAGCTCAAGGTTGACTCAGCCTTCCATCCTTCCAAGGTGGGTAAAATGAGGACCCGGATTGTTGGGGGCAATATGCTGACTCTGTAAACCGCTTAGAGAGGGCTAAAAGCCCTATGAAGCGGTATATAAGTCTAACTGCTATTGCTATTGCTATTGCTACACTCTCTCTCCTGCACAGCTTCCGTTGCAGGGGGGCTGTCCCAACCTTATGCAGCACTCAGCTGCTTCTCTTGTAACCTAAAAAAAGCTTCTCCTGGATCAATCAGGGGCTTTGTGATGCCCCTGAGAACAGCAGGACATACTCTTCTCTATTACTATCTCTACGGGATGGTTTAGGTCCAAAAAGGACTGTCTAGCAACAGAGATTTCAACTGCAATCCTGGAACTCCAAGATTGCATGTTGTGTTGTAGTGACATCAGCCCCGGAAATCCGAGATCATACATTTTGGAATTTGCTCTAAATACTGCAAATCAGAAAAAAAATAATTTGAAACCATTAAGATATGTAGAGCTTTTGAAATGCAAGCCTAAGTAAAAGAAAAGTTTTTTTATACACAAGGAATCTCCTTTGAGTTAGATGGCATTTCTTGATAATAACATAAAAATTATTTGGATCTATTGAATATTTGAATCTATTACTTAGAAAACTGAAGTCTAAAAGGCAATCATTTGCCTTCCTCTTGAGTATGAATGCTAAACATATGAATGCTAAGATATATTTTCCCTAATTTAACTCCCTTTTTAATATCATACAAAGATAATTTTTTTAAAGATTTTATTGTTTAAAAGAAATCAGCTGTAACCCTGAACTCACTAGTCTTCTTGGAATTGGTTGAATAATACAATTTGTACTAATTTAAATAGTCATATATACAGTCAAAAACTGGAATAGGTGTTCAGCCATAAACCACAAAATTCTGTTTAAAAGAATCAATAGAATTTAATTCTCCATTAAGTGCTTAATTTCCAATATTTTCAATTCAGAATGAAATATAAGCAGGATATTTTTCCTACTCTGCCTGGACAAGCCATTTGTCTACAGAAGTCTGAGTGCAATTTTGACAGAACTGGGTTCTGATTTCAATATGTGTGTGTGAAAAGCCTATCTGAGTCAGATCTACTGCAGGCTTTTCTACCAGCTGTGCCTGGGCAGAAGAGGGCAAATGTGATTTTTTTTGCACAGCTAACAGTGGCAGAACTAGTTAGCTAACACCCCAGGTCTTAGGGTTTGCCATGTTATACTAGTAGCACAATTACTACTTTTACAGTTACTACTTTTACTTTTACAGTTACCTTTTTCCTACTGTTTTTGGTTTGATTTTGTAATAGATGACAGCAAGATGCAGCAGAAAAAGTTAAACCTGCCTTTGTAGAGGCTTCAAAATATAGCAGCCTAATCCAACTTAACATTTGCTAACAAAACACATTTTCTATAAACAGTTTGAATAGGGATATTCATTATAAAAAAGTCTTCCAGATATCATTTCTGCCATTACTTGATTTATACAAATACTAATTCATCACACTTAATCCAAATGTCACTCTTGTCAGTGATTGATGAGTTATTTGCTGTCCAGGAGCTTAAAATTGGTTTGTTCATTTTAATGATAGGAGAATGTGGCCATATAAAACAGCAATATGTTTTCCTTTCTAACAAAAAAAAAATCAATAGATCTGCAAATACATAATGAATATTCAACTCTTTTTTAATTTTTCAGGAATTTAAACTCATGAATTTGCTACTTCATTGTGTCCTTAATTTAACTGGGTATGTCTACTTTAATGAAAAGAAGGACTAGGGGAGTCATGATAGCAGTGTTCCAGTATCTCAGGGGTTGCCACAAAGAAGAGGGAGTCAAACTATTCTCCAAAGTACCTGTGGATAGAACAAGAAGAAATGGGTGGAAACTAATCAAGGAGAAAAGCAACCTAGAACTGAGGAGAAATTTCCTGACAGTTAGAACAATTAATCAGTGGAACAACTTGCCTCCAGAAGTTGTGAATGCTCCGACCCTGGAAGTTTTTAAGAAGATGTTGGATAACCATTTGTCTGAAGTGGTGTATGGTTTCTGCCTGAGCAGTGGGTTGGATTAGAAGACCTCCAAGTAGTGGTGAAATTATTATTTTACTACCGATTCTGTGGGCATAGCTTGGTGGGCATGGCAGGGGAAGGATAGTGCAAACTCCCCATTTCCCCCCCCCCCCACCAGCCAGAGGTAGTATTTGCCCGTTCTCCAAACTACTCAAAATTTCCGTTACCGGTTTTCCAGACTTGTCAGAACCTGCTGAATTTTACCCCTGCCTCAAAGGTCCTTTCCATCTTTGTTATTCTATTCTAAAGGGTGAATGTGATTTGGTCCAGTTGCTATTATGTCTGTTGCAAAAAAATGTTACAATACAGTACTATGCACCAAACATTTTATGTTCTGTAATGTATATCAGCATGTTTTAGAAATCCAAAATCTATGAACTGAATACAGTAACATAGACTTCTATCTAATGTTATTTTCAATTCAGCTATTTATGCCACGACTACTAAGTACATTAAGGCTGGACTACTATAGTGTACTTCATATAGCTTGTCTCTGAAATGGTTTTGGAAACGCTACCTGAGATAGTGGCTGATTTCTTGCAGAGGCAGAAGATTGGAATTTGTAATTGGTTTCCTGGATATTTTGGGAGGAGGGGCTCAGTTCAACTGGTTCTTATATAAAAAGCTCTAAGCTTCCTTGAAGTATCTCTTGCATGTATATGAATATGCAAAAGCCTCATCCTTGATTAGGGTGCCCTATTTAAAAGTCTGTCATCATTATCTAGACTGGTAGGCCCAAGATATAGACCCTCTTCAAAGATATCCTATCAATATGAAAATCATGTCTGCGCTCCTCATTAAATGCTTCCAAATGGAGTTTTAAAATTAGCTTGTTTGCTTTTGAAGACTCCGGCTATAGCTAATGACATTTAATATCAGTGCTATTTAATTGTAGAACTTTTGTAGCTATTTTAATTGAGTAATTGTTTTGAAATTGAGAGTTTTCTAATTGAAAAAGCAACATAAATACATAAAGTGTTTTATTGATGATTTAAAAATATGGAATGGGCTACATCCAAGTTTAAAAATCCAGACTTCCAAAAGACTTGCAATTGCAGATGCAGTTACGGTTATAGGTTGCAATTACAGTTGATAAACTTCCTGAACCAGTCAATATTTTTTGAAAAATTGAAGGACTGACTGCCGTCGGGTGTGTATGGATGTGCTCTTATTATTATTATTTGGGATTTTTTTGGCAATTACAATTAAACATAGCAGCATGAACTATTGTGTATTAGCACAGTACAAGTGTGCAAAAATACATTATTTCAGAGCTCTAGAATATAATAACAGCTGTTATTGCATTCTAGAAATCAAAGCCATACTTGTTTATTAATAAGTTCTATACAAATCTTCCCAGCAGTATTAGCTCTACTGTTCCTGATTGTCAGAATCTTTGGCTGGACAATTTAATGTCAAACTGAATGCCACACTCTACTACTTTTCCCTGCTGATGGACAGAAAATTCATTTAAGATATTTATACATGTACAGCTTTTCAACTAAAAGTTATCCAAATTGCTTTATATTAAAATATATTTAAATAACTTCTAACATTTCTAGATTTCCTGTCTTATACATCCTCCCCATCTGCCCTGTGCTATTCTTCTCATGTACCAAATAGGCTTTCAGAATTTCTCTATTGATAGCAAAAAGTTTGTCTAGTTTGCAAAAACCTAATTACTCTATAGATGAGAATATGGGAGCCTAACTCTCTAGCCCACAAGTATTATACACTCTCATATTGCTTTCACATAGCATATATTTCTTTGAAGGTTTCAGTTAGGCAAACCTGGTAGCCAGAACGTTTGAATGGGCATTAATTCCATGCTCAATTCCCTTCGGTGTTGAATAGCCACCATTTTAGATTTCCTACATTGTGAAAACCCTATGATTATCAAAAATGAGGCACAGAGAACTGGGTTTTATCCAAAATTTCTAATGTATTCAGAGAGAATGTGATCAGTTATGACCTAAGGGCATCAGAAACATTGGACAGAGGAATTAATGAGTAGCACCAATAACTAATGGAGACTATAAGGATACATGCTCCCTAGGGTATGCGAGATCCAATCTAGAAAAGAATAGATAGATAGATAGATAGATGGATGGATGGATGGATGGATGGATGGATGGATGGATGGATGGATGGATAGATGGATAGATGGATAGATGGATTGATAGATAGATAGATAGATAGAGAGACAGACAGACAGACAGACAGACAGACATTTTTAGAACAACATTTCAGTTACTTCTCAGTTTCATTTTGAAAGAAGATGTTAATTACTTTAAATATAACTGAAATATATTTGCATGTATGCAAAATACTTTAACAACATTTTATGCATTATAGATGGAAACCGGAGAATAAAAATAGTATGCTAATATAGTAACTCAAGTTCATGCTTTGAAGAGAGGTTGTCATTCAAGTTATTAAGCATTCTGAAATAGCTTGTTTTGCAGCTTCAATAATACATTCTTTATGGATCATTAGGTAGCTTGCGGAATGATTTAAGGTTCTATATATACAATAGCCTGATTTTTATAACTAAAATACCAAATATATCTTTAGAAATCAACTGAAACTTTTCTAGTGCACAGCAGCTCTATTAGAATGTATTATGTGTGTTCAATATTAAAGCTAGAGGTTGTTGTTTTGTAGCAATCTGTTTGTATTCTGGCATGAATAGTCAAACATGAGCAGAACATTAACTCTATGTTATTCATTTGACAAAATATTATTCTCATCCATTCTAAAAATTATATGCATGCAGGATCTGATCATGGGTTGCATGTGCAATACTGTATTCATTGTCAAGATTCCAGGATGATCTCTGCCTTGAATAAAAGTTGTGTCTAAATATTCACACTTGCATCCAATGATTGTAAGAACAACATCTTTGACAAATAAGAAAACCTGCACCTTTTATAGCTTGGCAAGTTACAGAATTAGTAGTCAGGGCACTATCAAAAGTGTCTGACCTCTTGTTAATTATTGATTCTATATTTGCAGATTGAAGTGATCAAAGAGGGCTCAATTTTTGAGGGTGTGTGTGCTGGTTTACCGACAAAAGGGCGAACGACAAAACCGTGCCCGACTAAACCATGTCGCTGACTTCATCAACAGGGCGACAACAGCGCGGAGACAGAAGCACGCTGTAAACCCTAAACCTAAACTTAACCCCTAACCCTAAACCTAACCCTAAACCTAACCCTAAACCTAACCCTAATCCTAATCCTAACCCTAAACCTAACCCTTAACCTAACCCTAACCCTAACCCTAAACCTAAACCTAACCCTAAACCTAACCCTAAATCTAACCCTAACCCTTAACCTAACCCTAAACCTAAACCTAATCCTAAACCTAACCCTTACCTTAAGTTAAATCGGCTTTCTTTCTCCGCGCTATTTAAAGCACCCTTCTTTCTCCGCGCTGGCTGTTGTCGCCGCGTTGATGACGTCAGTGATGCGGTTTAGTCGGGCGCGGTTTTGTCGTTCGCCCTTTTGTCGGGTCACGGTGCTAGGGTTAGGGTTCATTTTCCATATGGAAAAAAGGGTGTAGATAATATAGAATATAGAATAACAGAGTTGGAAGGGACCTTGGAGGTCTTCTAGTCCAACCCACTGCTCAGGCAGGAAACCCTACACCACTTCAGACAGATGGCTATCCAACATCTTCTTAAAGACTTCCAGTGTTGGGGCATTCAAAACCTCTGGAGGCAAGCTGTTCTACTGATTAATTGTTCTAACTGTCAGGAAGTTTCTCCTCAGTTCTAGGTTGCTTCTCTCCTTAATTAGTTTCCACCCATTGCTTCTTATTCTACCCTCAGGTGCTTTGGAGAATAGTTTAACTCCCTCTTGTTTATGGCATCTCCTGAGATATTGGAACACTACTATCATGTCTCCCTAGGTCCTTCTTTTCATTAAACTAGACATACCTAGAGTTTGTTTATTCTTTAATGTTAAGCAAATGTCATAGACATAGTGCAAAGAGATGTTGAATGTGCATTTTGTTATTTACAGTCCAAAGCCTTAATATACTTGTTGAGAGCATATATTGTTATTTTCTGGTAGATTTACATTGTTTCCCAAATGATGTTTTCTCTAAGTCTAAGAAACAAGGGAGTATTTTTTTTAAAAAAAAGAAATATGTAATCTAGAAGCTAATGCTCATTTGGCACTCTGAAACCAATTTGAACTATTTCTCATTAAAATAACATTTTGATCTCGATGGACTCTAAAATAGCTAATTTGACAAGGATACTTAATTGATCTTTAATTAAACTGAAAATGGAGAGAAAGGTGGGATGGGTACATTCCAAGGGTTGGTTCCTGCCAGTTCTAACCTCTTCTATAGAAGAAGTTCCACAAATCTACAGTGCCATTTAGAACCGGTTCCAGCTCCCACCTATCCACACATCATCAAGATGAAGAGTGAGAGGAGGAATTCTGGGAGTTGAAGTCCACAAGTTTTAAAGCTGTCAAGTGTGAACACCAACAAGAGGTTATTAAGGGAGTTTCACCACATTTTACAAGTTGGCTACCCCCACCCAGTCACATGGCTGGCAAGCCACTCCCACTCAGTCACATGGCTGGCAAGCCACCCCCACCTGATCACATGGCCAGCAAGCCACTCCCACAAAACAGGCCACACCTACAGAAGAGATTCTAAAAAAAATTGAAACCCACCACTGGTACATTCCAAATGTACTTCAGCTTCAGAATTAAAGGCAAGGCCAGTAGTTATTATTATTAATTTTCCTGGCAAGATTAGTAATTCTGAATAAAAGCGAGGTTAGTCTCACATCATTAACAACTCATATGTATTTTAAAAGAGGAAGTGGAACAACATGCCTCCAGAAGTTGTGAATGCTCCAACACTAGATGTTTTTAAGAAGAGATTGGACAACCATTTGTCTGAAATGGTATTGGGTTTCCTGCTTGAGCAGGGGATTGGACTAGGACCTATTAGGTCTTCTCCAATGTCCCTTTCCAACTCTGTTATGAGTTATCATTTAATATAATATGTACAATATCTCCCTGTAAAGACTAGGATCCTGATCACTAGGAGAACATTAACAAAACTGTGAGATACATACCCAGATACATGGTTACAAAACGGAAAACGTGAATATCAGCCTGACAAATGCCCAGCATTGTTGTCAAGATGAAGATAGGCATTTAGGGCACAAAGGTGAAAAGCTCTCTTTACTGGGTACCGTTATTGCCATTATTGTCATTACTACCACTGCTGCCACATTTGTCATCTGTTGTTCAAGCAGAGTCCAAGGAGAATTAGAAAATTTAGCTGACTCAACAGCCCCATAAAAGAGATTGAAATATTTGACCATTTGGTGCTGACAGCCAAAGGATTTTCAAACAAAAATCATGATTTTTTATTTAAAATAAACTGTCTCCAGAATCGAAGGTACAGCATTAACAGAAACAAATAAATTAGTTAGTAAAAGGTCAACTCACTTCCCAGTAAACCTTATAAGACTTTTCACTCTCATTAAGTCTCAGCTGAGAGCTTTATAACTTGGAAATTTAATTACTGTCAGGAAACATGCCAAAGAAGCAATCAAGAAAAAGCAGAGAGCAGGAGGCCATGTCTAATTCTGATTCCAGTGCTAAAGCCACTAATACATACATTTTTTTCATTGTGGCAAAAATAGACTGGTGTTTACTTCTGTCATATTTGGAATATATTCAGGCTAAGCAACAGTAAAACACAAAATGCTCATTACAACATGATTAATTATTTTTTAAAATGGTCTTTTAACAAGATCAAAATAAAATAAGACATTAAGATTAATGATCATATGATGAATTGATAATATTTATTTATCAGTGGAATGGCTTGCCTCCCGAAATTGTGGGTGATCCATCACTGGAGGTTTTTAAGAAGAGACTGGACAGCCATTTTCCTTGAATGGTATAGGGCAGGGGTCAGCAACCTGCAGCTCTAGAGCAGCATGTGGCTCTTTCCCCCCCTCTGTTGTGGCTCCCTGTTGCTGGTTTGTGCCACAATTTTAAGATGAGCTTCTGACTGGATGGGTTAGAAGCACAGCATGCCAGGAGGAGTCTCCATGACAAGGGGTGGGTTTTCTGGTCAGCTCCACAATTGATAGGTTAGGACAGGTAGATGAAAAAGGACGCCACACTAGGAGGAGACTCTATGGTGGGGGAACAGGACTTCTGGTTGGCTCCAGAATTGAATGGGGGGCTTCTAGTTAGAACCTTTGTGGCTTTGAGTGTTTAAGGGTGCCGACCCCTGGTATAAGGTCTCCTGCTTGAGCAAAGGGGACTGAAAGACCTCCAGATCTCTTCCAACTCTCTTATTCTGTATTTGCATTATCCCTACAAAGTCTCTCTAATTCCAATGTATATTTCTTTTTAAAAAGGCTAAAAATACGGTAATGGGTTGCCAGATGACCTAATGGAAAACAGTTCAGATATTCACTACAGGATAGAATAATCAGTAGGAAAGTAGGAAACCCTATACCATTTCAGACAATACAGTTTTCAATCAGGTTCATTGCTAAATTTTCATTCTTTGGAAAGAAATATGCACACAGAAAGAGGAAAGACACAAAAAAATTGTGAGTATGACTAAATTCAGCCTATTGTACAATATTATTACTGCCACATAGAAGATGTTATCACAAAATGATGAAGATAACTAATATTTTAAAATATTCAATTATGGGGAGTAAGAAATAAGTTTTTGCTGCTTTCTGTCAGTAGATTAGATGTGAGAAAAATCAGTAAATGTTATATATGAAATGGAAGCAATTTTTAAAAGAGAAATCTTATAGCTAGTATGCAAATTATTCATTAAAATATAATTGAGTTCATGGCAAGATGCTTTATCTTTGAAGCAAGAAGATTTCTATTTTTCTTTGTTAACTCTAGGATTCCTATCTTATTTTTAATAATATACAGTACATGTTAAGAATAAATAAATATATAAGATTATTTAGCTGTAAGATTATTCCAGGCTATTTTTCCATTTTTGCATGTTAGCCTCAAAGGGAACCCATATAGAAATCATGTTTATTTAGGAAAGCAGTAAAAAAGCTGATGGCTATATGAATATTATTATATAATTTTACCATATTTCCTTAGGCTGGTCTCTAAATTCTTAATTTAAAAGACCAATAAATACTACTTTAAATAAAAAATATTTAGATATCTATCATCTTCAGCAATATTTGCAAAAAGCCATCAAGTTTTCAAAAAGTTTATTCAGGAGTTGAAATAAGGCCAACAGTAAGTTAGCAATTTCACAGGAGTATTGAAACACAGAAAAGGTACAAGCTATAGAAATTGTATTTTGAATCAAGAGTGATGTCAAGTTTAGTCAGCTCTTTGGTCGATCATAAACAATGAAATCTTCAGGCAGAGGAATAGACTAGGTTCTGCCAAAGCTTCCAGTCTAGCTGACAAAACTCCATTACTTTTGTGAGGAGATAAAAATGGCAGTTTCCAGAAACAGCACTTGATTGTATCTCTGATTTTCTCCTGTTGGGAACCACTAACATTGGTGGAGGATTCTGGAGGACTTGTACCACTGGCAAACATTCTGCCTTTGTCTGGTTGATGAAGATGTGCCATCAAATTGCTGTAGACCTTTTCACATATGACGTGTATACCCAAGAATATGAATAATAGTGAGATAAACATATGTTTGAAAGTGTGCCATTCACACAGGCACACTCATAAAGAAGTTGGAAGATTTCAGGCTTGATAAGAGTTGTATTAACTACTTTGAAGCCATAAAACAAAGAAACATCAGCATTTGAAAGAGCAAGCACAACTTCAGCTATAAGTGGAGAGATCACCCATTCTAGCTTATTTCTGAATGTTTGTGTCCATGTTGCTAGAAAAAATCATGTCATTCATCATAGGAATCTAAAAAAAAGTTCCTATTCTAGTTTGTGCCATAGTTAGAGAGACAGACAAGATAAGACAAGACAAAGCATTGGACTTTTAGGTCTGCCTTCTGATAATAGCTGTGACTGAATTAGACACCAGTGACAGGGGTTGAAGGTTTATATACAGCAGTGATGGCTAACCTTTTTGGCACCAAGTGCCGAAACTGGAGTGTGTGTGCATGTGCCAGAGCACCCGGAACCCAGAAGAAAGCAGCTGGCTGATGTGCATGCACGTGGTGACCAGCTGCTCTTCCGGGTTCTGGCATGTGCACTGGCAGCTGCTCTCTTCCGGGTTCTGGCGCACACATGCGCACCAGACAGCTGGTCTCAAGACCAGCTGGCTGACGCACATGTGCACACTAGAACCCAGAAGAGAGCAGCTGGCTGGTGTGCATGCGTGCAACGAAATATGGAAGAGCAGCTAGCCACCACATGCATGCCCAGAGAGAGGGATGTGCGTGCCACCTATGGCATGTGTGCCACGGGTTCGCCATCAGGGATATACAGTATATAAACTATGTTTGGGGAGAACTCTCCTAAGCCTACTGTTTGGTAGACCTTTCTTCTTCCAAGTAGCTTCTTCTCAATCTTTCTCTCTAGTACAGACTTCTGCATGTCTCAACTCATCTGTATAATATTATCTTTTTAAATCTCCTAACTCCTTCTCCATTTCCACTCTTAATGGTTACAGGTAGTTCTCACTTACTGACTGACTCATTTAGTTATCATTAAAGTAAAATTACAATGGTATTAAAAAAAACAGCTTTGTGACCAAACCTCACCTTCACAATAGTCTCAGTGTCCCATAGTCACTTTGATTACCATTCAGGTACTCCACTATTAGCATATGTGTATAAGGATTGTGGTGTCGTAGGGTCAAGTGATCTCATCTTTTGAATGTGGAATTGAAATCCTAACTTGTGTTAGGTGAGGTTTTGCTTAATAACTGCGGCACTTAGTAACAAAAATTCTTGTCCCAACTGTGGTCATTAAATGAGGACTACCGGTATTTCTCTTCCTTCCATTCTTGATGCTTTGTTTCCCACACTCTGCTGTCTGGATTCGGAATGACAACCAGCAAATACCCTTTGCTTTGTCTTCATCTTTCTAGGGAAGCTGAATTATGTTTCTTTTTTTTTCTTACATTTTCTTATGATTAGAATATGATGTTATTTCTTGGGGGGATGGGCAGAAGGAGAAGCTCATCTACTCCCACCAAGGGAGATTTCATTTAAATTGTATTAAAGTTAAGATTGTGGATTTTACTTATTATTGGAATCTCTAACAGTAAATACTGCACTAAAGCTTTCACATATTATTCTACGCCAAGTAATGCAAGATGATTAACAAATAATCTCCTGGCAATTTAATTATTTAAATACCCCAATATGGAGACTCAACTTTATTTATTACAAACTCATTTTAAAACTTTTTCCTTTATACATTTTGAACCCAAACAAAATGAAGACACTCTTTTATGAAATGCATGTTGTACATGGTTTTAAATATCACGTCTTTTAAATGAACCAAAACCATTCCATTCATTTTCTGGTAAGACACTTAATTATCAAATTGGGATTAAGAACTAGTCTGACCAAAAATATTGCTTATTGTTAGAAAAGTTGTAGCTCGGCATACTATTATCCATGAAATCTTAAAGATCATCCACGGGAAAGATAACCATCCATATATCCATCCATTGTATTATCAGCACTTAAACACTTCAAAAGTATGAATGCAGATTGATCACATATTTCCTGCACATGTAGCAATAATATCTGTGTATAAGGACAATCATGAAGCAGCAGAAGGCCTTATATATTATATATATCCAATACAAATATAGGGATAAAAAGCATTTGTATGGCTCCAGTATCTGATCTTAAACTCACTGCTGTACTGTATAAAAATATTTATTTTCTCTGACCTCAAAACCATGTTAGTGCTGAAATGTTAGTTTCAAGACAAAATACCAGTCTTCCTCCAGATGTATGTTCTAAACTCCTCAAATAGTGTAACCTGCAAAGTCACTACTGAAAATTGTAGGAGCTGATGGACATACATCTGTACAGAAAAGCTATAATGAAATACCGGTATATTTGGCAAAGATTTCCAAGACAACTAATAATAATGCACAATACAGTATGATTGAACACTGACACTCAATAAAATATTTTCTAAGTAGACTAATTATCCTAATAACTATGATGTAAAAACATAATTTAAGGTATGGCAGTGAGACATTGATTGGTACAAATTAGTACAGATAAATACTAATTCATTTGGTATCAATCCAATCCTCCAAGCTATTGCTTAGAAGACAATATGTCATTACCAACTTACTGCACACTAATTTTATCCATGGGATATTAAGCAAGTCAAGTAAAACAAGGCAATTTAAAATGTATCATTCAGTAACTCAATACTACTGTTGTCTACATTAGTCCTCTTCATTGTAGCGTGCAGAGAATCCATTTGGAGAATTCTGTGCCTTTTTAAGATCCTGCTGGCAATTTCCTTACAGAAAAATTAAGAACTAGTTGGTAAGGGCAAAAATGAATAGATCATTATAAATCCTTTTATATTAAATTTACCGGTCTACAGAGTGCAGTGATAAGCTCTCTGACCTCAATCCCTCTGGATGTGACTTCAGAAATGAATGCAGCTACTGTAATGTGCTTTTTCCTTTATGGAATGTGATTTAGGCTAATTCCACAAAAAAATGTGATGAGGTGAAGGTGAGGTCATTGATGACAGAAAATAAGGACATGAACCAACAGAAACAGAGAAATAATATAATAGTAGCCCAATAATAATCTCAAAAGTTAGAACAGTGTTAATTACTTAACTAGAGAGAACTCAAACAGGAATATTGTGAAGATAAAGAAAAGTGAAGCATGTTACAAATACTCAGTAAATAATTTATTCTGATTATAGTAATTATGGGGTTATCCAAAGAAGATTATGCCTTGCTAAAATGATTATGAATTTTTCCAAAGTTATTAAAAATCCATTAAGGAAAATTAAACAAAGAAAACAAAAACTATATATTTGTTTTGTTTCAATTTTGCAGTTAATATGACATCAAACATGGAAATGATTATTTAAATATTTCAAACTAACACCTGTGTGGTATTAGACTGTTATAAAAATATAGACTTAATTATATTCTCACATATGAAATTCTGTTTAATATCAAAAAGACTTTAAATATACTTTTATAATTATCCTTTTTCTTGTTAAAAAGGAAGTTCGCAGATTAAATAATCAAGTAATCTGGTTAATTCTGATCTGAACCCTCTATAACAGTGTTTTTCAAACTTGGCAATTTTAAGATGTGTGCACTTCAATTTCCAGAATTCCCCACATAGCATATCTGTATACCTAACAGATATAAATACTCTTCCAAAAGTACATTGCAATTACACCTTCCTGAATTCTAAAGTCAGCACAGTCAATCTTGCTAGGGATTCTGGAACTCACAAACTCAATATATCAGGAGGTAATCAAGCTGGAGAAAAAGCTTAAAAATCAGCCACATACTGATCACTCTGAAAGCAATTTATTTCTTCCTCAGTTGCTTAAAGAAAGCAAACCCAGTCATCTCTTCTTGTTGAATTGCAAATACCTTTGCATGCATGAAGGATTAAATCCAACCATCTTTACATTCAGCTGAGCTACTGTATTTATATATTTTTTTCTTTCTTACATTAAATGAAACGTGTTAAATACATGGAACAAAATCTCTCAGAGCAGCTAATGAATAATAATGCGCCACCACAAAATAACATAGGCTGCAACTCAATGAACCATACAGTGTATTATAATTAAACAGATATTATTTCAAGGCAACACATTAAAAAAAACTAGTGCTATACAGCCAACTGAAAACAGTATTTGAAATCCAAGGAAGTATGAGCCACTAGTTCACTTGCTTAATCTCACTAAAATTCAGCAAAAGCTAAGCAACATTTCTTCTGCAGTGAGCTGCATGTTATATTAAACGCATTCAACTTTTGAAAATGCTGAAACAGATTTTGTGAAAATCTTTAGTCCCATATAACCTGCAATATCATAAAATGTGATTTTGTTATATTTAGGAAATCTCACAAGCCCACTCCATACGACATTTAAAGAACTCAAAGCACAAGTCAACAAAGATAAAATGGGTAAAGCTAAGTACCAACACACACACACACACACACACACACACACAGACCTAGTTTAGTAAGCTTTAAGTAACTAGGCTCCCCAGATAGCTCTAATTTACAGACAGAAGCAAATCAGTATAATCACTCCATGAAGAACACTTACCACAGCAATCAAACACTCTCAGGACAGCAATGAATGATAAAACTTCCACTTACCTGAAAAGAAAAACAATACATCAAGTTTTGAAAAAAAATGTTGGTCAATGAATAGCAAAGGAAGGGTGGATTTGATTTTAGAATTATGAACTGTTTTCATAAGAACAGTATAAATGGTATATATTTCTAAGTTAAATTAACTGTTCATATAAGGAAATTAAAATGACGCAGAGACTACTGGAAAAAAATTAAACACATTTATAACAGTATTTAAACATAGCAGTTCAGCGGCCACAATAATAAACTAATTAACAAAATAATAACATAGCAGTTTTTGCTATAAATTCCTTCAGCCAATTCTACCATATCTACATAGGTTGGAAGTAAGCGCACCCAGGAAAAGGCTAGGCAATAAAACTGGAATCAGTTGAAGCAGAATATAACAATAGATGTGTTTAAACCCAAAAGTAAAGCTCAGTCATTTTTTGTAGCAAGATAAATTTCAACTAATATTTTGGACCAATAGTAATTGGTCAAGAAATGAGCATGACCTCTACCAATGCAGAAACATTCAATATATTTCAAGATACTTAAATTTCATGAAAAAACGTGCTGTTGGTATTGAGACTCATACATAGTAAAGATACTCAGGATTATAATTACTCAGAAGCATAAAATAACTTGTTCATAATTTATTTAGAGAGCATTGTAAAAGGAGCTGTCTACTGTCTTGGATTTGTTCTATGTCACTGGTGCAGAGACACTCAGCACAGTACATTTTTAAATATATATTTTATCCTGTCTTTATTAGTTTTATAAATAAGTCTAGGCAGTGAACACAGCAGTGAAAACAGCTAATACTCTTTCTTCCTATTTTCCACAGTAACACCCTATGAGGTGAGTTGGGCTGAGAGGGAGTGTAGGGTGACCAGACGTCCCGCTTTTGGCGGGATAGCCCCGCCTTTTCATAAATTTTCCCGCGTCCCGCACGCTTCTTAAAAACACACGCTTTTTTTGGCGCTCGCAGCTCCCTCGCTCCCCCGCCCATCAGCTGCTAGCTCGCTGGGCTGGCTCATCATTCCGTTCTATCCTACAAATTTAAGCCAGCCCAGCCTGCTGCTCACTGATTGGATTGGCCTGGACTCCAGCCAATCAGTGAGCTGGCTGGGATGGAAAATTTTCAGCACGCCACATGCTGAAAATTTTCCATCCCAACCAGCTCACTGATTGGCTGGACTCCGCTTTGCTGAGCACGCCTGCGTGAGTCTCCATTTCATTTCATCTTTTGGGGTTGCAGCTGCGGTTACTCACTGGTGAGTAATCATGTTATGAATTGGTACCGGTGGGAATCGGGAGGCACTGGGGGGAGGAGACAGCCCTCCTCTCCTCCTTCTCCCCCTTTGCGGAGTTCATTTCACCTCCTCGCGTCACAGCCAGCCCCTGTGCTGCGCCGCCACGGGCGGCAGAATCTCCGGAACCCGAGTGGAATTTCTCTGCACGAGTGAAACAGCCCCCGCCAGACTCACGGAGCTTCTGCCGGTGTGGCGGCGCCTGTGCTGCGCGGTTCCCAGCGACCACACCGCGAGTCCGCGAGGCGTGGTAGCATCCCGCCACCCTCCCTTGCGGTTCTCCTGCGGCGGCGGAACGACTGGAAGTTCTCTGTGCGAGGTGAAACGGCCGGCAGCCGCCTTGCTCTCCTGCCTCTCCGTTCCCAAGCAGCCCCATCCTCTCCTCCTCCCTCGGTCCTTCCCGCGGCCGCCTCGCCAAAATCTAGCTCTCCCTCCCCCTGCTTCGGCCGCTGCTGGCCATCGCCCAGCCGCCGCAGCCACCTCCCCTTCCTCCCTCCCTCCCCCCCCCTGGACTCCTCTTCCCGCCCCCGCCGCCTCGGCTTGGAAGAGCCGGGAGAGCGAGCGAGCAAGCGAGCGAGAGAGAGAGAGAACGGGGGAATCTCTCGGGGCTCGCCAGAACGCTGCTCCTTTCCCAGAGCAGAGAGAGAGAAGGAAAGAAGGGGGGAGAGAAGACTGGGTGCCCGAGCTCTTTTCCCACATCCCTATGCAGCGGGGAAAGAGAGGTCACTCCCAGTGAAGTGTCACCCCCACGCTCGCTGCTTCTGCCGCAGCCACCCGAGGCTGAGACGGGATTCGGGGTTTTGACAGATGCCCGTTTCCCCCTCCCCGCGCCCGAGCCCTTCCCCCACATCCCTATGCAGTGGGGAAAGCTCGCTGCTTCTGCCGCAGCCACCCGAGGCCGAGACGGGATTCCCCTCTGCCAGCGCTGGGCAGCAAAGCCTGAAATGTTAAGCTCACTCCCTCTTCCTGCAGCACGCCCCGATGCCGAGATCCCGCGCACTTGGGGCTGCTGCGATGTCCAGGGAGGCTCAGCTGGTCTGAGTAGGCAGGGCAGGGGTAACGCGGTGCCCAGCTCAGGTGCTCTGAGTAGGGGGGGAGCCACCCTCTCTGCCAGTGCTGGGCAGCAAAGCTGAGATGTTAAGCTCACTCCCTCTTCTTGCAACACGCCCCGATGCGAAAAACGCTGAAATCCCACGCACTTGGGGCTGCTGCGATGTCCAGGGAGCTCCAGGATGACTGAGAATCCCCCGTTTTATTCCAGATAGGATAGAATATTGCCTTTTCCACTTTTTCCATTCCCCCCAATGGTGGTTAAGAATCAGCAAAAATTTGGGGCGTGTGTCTGCGGGAGAAAGAAAAGAAAAGTAAGGAAAAGGAAAGAAAGGAAAAAAAGAGAAGAAAAGGAGGGGAGAAGAGGGGAGAAAAAGGGGTTTGTTGTAGAGTTGATAAAGCTTTTAAGAGTTTGGTGGCGAGAGGATTCTGAATGGATCCCGAATGATCGGGACTCGAAACAGCTCTATTACGTCCTGCTTTTTGTGGGGGGGAAAGAGAGAGAAAGAGGGAGAGGGGAAAAATTTTGGGAACGGCCGTAGCCTACCTCATCTGGATCCTGGAGCGAAGCGCAAAAAAGCACAAAAAAAGCGTTGGGTTGGGGTTTTTTTTGATACTCTGATTTTTGTCACTCTCGTTACTGTTTTCAATTCAATTTTTTTCCCCCAGTCTTTTTTTAAAAACTGAACGCTTCTACCTTCACCCCTCCTTCTGCCCTGAGGAGTTTTGGAGTGGAGGGGAGGAACAGGGTTTGAGGCACGGGGATGGAGGTGGGGGTGGGGATCGGCTGGCCAAGACGGCATAATCCCCCGCTTTCCAAGCTCACAAACAGCACGGATCTCTCCAACTCTTTCTCTCCAGCTCTAAGTATTTTACACTGAGGTTTTTAGCTCCAGCATCCCTGTTTTTAAAATGCTGAAGACCCATCCTGATCCCTCCAATGACGTTCCAGATAATGAAATATGCAGGGCACGTTGTAGTAAAAAAAAATTGCCAATTATCATGATTGAAACAGGATCTGAATTGAAGAACTCCAATTTGCTTGGCATAATGTTTAAAGGACTTTGATTTGAAGAGAAGAGATTTCAGAGGAAGAAATGGCTATGGCTTCAGAGGAACAAATGGCAGCCTCAAGTTACATGAGCTCACCATATGTCATACCTACATGCTTGCAAATTCTTTTACTTATTGGACCAAAGACCCAGCTAGGAAAAATGATAACACATGGAATCCTTTAGTGAATGCTATGCAGCAGTATGTGTATCAAAAGCATAGATTTACAGGAGCTTAGTAGAAATGTGCTGTAGTAATGCAAATCAAAAGCAGAAGAACTTATCCTTGAGGATCTTTACTATTTTCAAGCCCCCTTCCCTCTTCAGGCTTCAGAATTTAAGGAAAGAGAGAGGGAGAGGGAGGGAGGGACAGAGAGAGAGAGAGAAAGGGGGACTGTGTGCACAGGAGTAGGGATTTTCTAAAAGTCCCATTGAATCCAGAGGAGGGAAGAGAGAAAGAAAGAAAGGGAGTGTGTGCACAGGAGTGGGGATTTTCTAAAAATCCCATTGAATCCAGAGGAGGGAAGAGAGAAAGAAAGAGGGAGTGTGTGCACAGGAGTAGGGATTTTCTAAAAGTCCCATTGAATCCAGAGGAGGGAAGAGAGAAAGAAAGAAAGGGAGTGTGTGCACAGGAGTGGGGATTTTCTAAAAGTCCCATTGAATCCATAGGAGGGAAGAGAGAAAGAAAGAAAGGGAGTGTGTGCACAGGAGTGGGGATTTTCTAAAAGTCCCATTGAATCCAGAGGAGGGAAGAGAGAAAGAAAGAAAGGGAGTGTGTGCACAGGAGTGGGGATTTTCTAAAAGTCCCATTGAATCCAGAGGAGGGAAGAGAGAAAGAAAGAAAGGGAGTGCGTGCACAGGAGTGGGGATTTTCTAAAAGTCCCATTGAATCCAGAGGAGGGAAGAGAGAAAGAAAGAAAGGGAGTGTGTGCACAGGAGTGGGGATTTTCTAAAAGTCCCATTGAATCCAGAGGAGGGAAGAGAGAAAGAAAGAGGGAGTGTGTGCACAGGAGTGGGGATTTTCTAAAAGTCCCATTGAATCCATAGGAGGGAAGAGAGAAAGAAGGGATTTGGGGGGATTTCCTAAACCCCATTGAATCCAGAGGAGGGAAGAGAGAAAGAAAGAGGGAGTGTGTGCACAGGAGTGGGGATTTTCTAAAAGTCCCATTGAATCCAGAGGAGGGAAGAGAGAAAGAAAGGATTTGGGGGGATTTCCTAAACCCCATTGAATCCAGAGGAGGGAAGAGAGAAAGAAAGAGGGAATGTGTGAGGGTGGGGGATTTCCTAAACCCCATTGAATCCAGAGGAGGGAAGAGAGAAAGAAAGAAAGGGAGTGTGTGCACAGGAGTGGGGATTTTCTAAAAGTCCCATTGAATCCAGAGGAGGGAAGAGAGAAAGAAAGAAAGGGAGTGTGTGCACAGGAGTGGGGATTTTCTAAAAGTCCCATTGAATCCAGAGGAGGGAAGAGAGAAAGAAAGGATTTGGGGGGATTTCCTAAACCCCATTGAATCCAGAGGAGGGAAGAGAGAAAGAAAGAGGGAATGTGTGAGGGTGGGGGATTTCCTAAACCCCATTGAATCCAGAGGAGGGAAGAGAGAAAGAAAGAAAGGGAGTGTGTGCACAGGAGTGGGGATTTTCTAAAAGTCCCATTGAATCCAGAGGAGGGAAGAGAGAAAGAAAGAAAGGGAGTGTGTGCACAGGAGTGGGGATTTTCTAAAAGTCCCATTGAATCCAGAGGAGGGAAGAGAGAAAGAAAGAGGGAATGTGTGAGGGTGGGGGATTTCCTAAACCCCATTGAATCCAGAGGAGGGAAGAGAGAAAGAAAGAGGGAATGTGTGAGGGTGGGGGATTTCCTAAACCCCATTGAATCCAGAGGAGGGAAGAGAGAAAGAAAGAAAGGGAGTGTGTGCACAGGAGTGGGGATTTTCTAAAAGTCCCATTGAATCCAGAGGAGGGAAGAGAGAAAGAAAGGATTTGGGGGGATTTCCTAAACCCCATTGAATCCAGAGGAGGGAAGAGAGAAAGAAAGAGGGAATGTGTGAGGGTGGGGGATTTCCTAAACCCCATTGAATCCAGAGGAGGGAAGAGAGAAAGAAAGAAAGGGAGTGTGTGCACAGGAGTGGGGATTTTCTAAAAGTCCCATTGAATCCAGAGGAGGGAAGAGAGAAAGAAAGGATTTGGGGGGATTTCCTAAACCCCATTGAATCCAGAGGAGGGAAGAGAGAAAGAAAGAGGGAATGTGTGAGGGTGGGGGATTTCCTAAACCCCATTGAATCCAGAGGAGGGAAGAGAGAAAGAAAGAAAGGGAGTGTGTGCACAGGAGTGGGGATTTTCTAAAAGTCCCATTGAATCCAGAGGAGGGAAGAGAGAAAGAAAGAAAGGGAGTGTGTGCACAGGAGTGGGGATTTTCTAAAAGTCCCATTGAATCCAGAGGAGGGAAGAGAGAAAGAAAGAGGGAATGTGTGAGGGTGGGGGATTTCCTAAACCCCATTGAATCCAGAGGAGGGAAGAGAGAAAGAAAGAAAGGGAGTGTGTGCACAGGAGTGGGGATTTTCTAAAAGTCCCATTGAATCCAGAGGAGGGAAGAGAGAAAGAAAGAAAGGGAGTGTGTGCACAGGAGTGGGGATTTTCTAAAAGTCCCATTGAATCCAGAGGAGGGAAGAGAGAAAGAAAGAGGGAATGTGTGAGGGTGGGGGATTTCCTAAACCCCATTGAATCCAGAGGAGGGAAGAGAGAAAGAAAGAGGGAATGTGTGAGGGTGGGGGATTTCCTAAACCCCATTGAATCCAGAGGAGGGAAGAGAGAAAGAAAGAAAGAAAGGGAGTGTGTGCACAGGAGTGGGGATTTTCTAAAAGTCCCATTGAATCCAGAGGAGGGAAGAGAGAAAGAAAGGATTTGGGGGGATTTCCTAAACCCCATTGAATCCAGAGGAGGGAAGAGAGAAAGAAAGAGGGACTGTGTGAGGGTGGGGGATTTCCTAAACCCCATTGAATCCAGAGGAGGGAAGAGAGAAAGAAAGAAAGGGAGTGTGTGCACAGGAGTGGGGATTTTCTAAAAGTCCCATTGAATCCAGAGGAGGGAAGAGAGAAAGAAAGGATTTGGGGGGATTTCCTAAACCCCATTGAATCCAGAGGAGGGAAGAGAGAAAGAAAGAGGGAATGTGTGAGGGTGGGGGATTTCCTAAACCCCATTGAATCCAGAGGAGGGAAGAGAGAAAGAAAGAAAGGGAGTGTGTGCACAGGAGTGGGGATTTTCTAAAAGTCCCATTGAATCCAGAGGAGGGAAGAGAGAAAGAAAGGATTTGGGGGGATTTCCTAAACCCCATTGAATCCAGAGGAGGGAAGAGAGAAAGAAAGAGGGAATGTGTGAGGGTGGGGGATTTCCTAAACCCCATTGAATCCAGAGGAGGGAAGAGAGAAAGAAAGAAAGGGAGTGTGTGCACAGGAGTGGGGATTTTCTAAAAGTCCCATTGAATCCAGAGGAGGGAAGAGAGAAAGAAAGAAAGGGAGTGTGTGCACAGGAGTGGGGATTTTCTAAAAGTCCCATTGAATCCAGAGGAGGGAAGAGAGAAAGAAAGGATTTGGGGGGATTTCCTAAACCCCATTGAATCCAGAGGAGGGAAGAGAGAAAGAAAGAGGGAATGTGTGCACAGGAGTGGGGATTTTCTAAAAGTCCCATTGAATCCAGAGGAGGGAAGAGAGAAAGAAAGGATTTGGGGGGATTTCCTAAACCCCATTGAATCCAGAGGAGGGAAGAGAGAAAGAAAGAGGGAATGTGTGCACAGGAGTGGGGATTTTCTAAAAGTCCCACTGAATCCAGAGGAGGGAAGAGAGAAAGAAAGAAAGGGAGTGTGTGCACAGGAGTGGGGATTTTCTAAAAGTCCCATTGAATCCAGAGGAGGGAAGAGAGAAAGAAAGGATTTGGGGGGATTTCCTAAACCCCATTGAATCCAGAGGAGGGAAGAGAGAAAGAACGAAAGGGAGTGTGTGCACAGGAGTGGGGATTTTCTAAAAATCCCATTGAATCCAGAGGAGGGAAGAGAGAAAGAAAGAGGGAGTCTGTGAGGTGGGGGGATTTCCTAAACCCCATTGAATCCAGAGGAGGCGTGTTTGTGTTTTTTGTGTGTGTGTGTGTGTGTGTGTTTGTGTTTGTGTGTGTGTGTGTGTGTGTGTGTGTGTGAGAGAGAGAGAGAGAGAGAGAGAGAGACTATCACTGTGTTGTAGCTTATGATTCTTGATGAATGTATTGTATTTTATTTTATTTATGTACACTGAAGACAAATTCATTGTGTGTCCAATCACACTTGGGTAATAAACTATTCTACTCTACTCTACTCATTTCTATTTCAATTCTAATAAGGAGTTTAGCTTCTCTCTCTTGAAAATGTAAGCTAGCATAATGCAAGCTAGCTTTAGCTTTCAAACAGTTCATTTAGTGACCAAAGTTACAATGGCATTGAAAAAAGTGACTGATGACCATTTTTCACACTTAGCGACCATTTTTCACACTTAGCGACCGTTGAAGCATCCTCATGGTCACGTGATCAAAATTTTGATATTTGGCAACAGATTCATATTTATGATGCTTTCAGTGTCCTGGGGTCATATAATCGCCTTGTGTGACCTTTTGACAAAATATAAAAATTTTAATCAAGCCCCCCCCCCCCCCCCCGGTCAATGGTGTCCCTCTTTACCAATCTGAAAATCTGGTCACCTTAAGGGAGTGACTTGTCCAAAGTCACCCATCCAGCTTTCATGCCTATGGAAGAATAAGAACTCACTTATAGTCTGGTACTAAGCCGAGAGAGATTAGGGTTCAAGTCTTCCTCCCCTATGGAAACCTACTGAAACTTTTGAAGTAGCCATGCTAGTTAAAGCTATTTTGAATTGCTGGGGGGAAAAGGTGGGTTATAAACATAGCAGTAGTGGGATTCAAATAATTTAACAACTGGTTCTCTGCCCTAATGACCGGGTGAGTAGGCAGGGCTCAGTGGTCATGTGACTGGGTGCCAACTCAGCGTCACTCACGTCGATGGGCACTTTGGCTTAGCTGTTGCAATGTAATAAGGGTTAACTGGAGAGGCTGTTTCTGTAAGCAGGGCAGTAAAGATTAGGCTAGAAACAGAATGTTTCCTTCCTGCCTTCCTTACAGGATTAGCCCTGTAAAGTGGGAAAAAACAAAATGAGATTTCTTCCAACAACTGGTTCTCCCAAATAAGTGCGAACTGGCTGAATCCCACCACTGAAACGTAGCCTACAGAGTACACTATGGGATATGTGGGTGTTTGTGTGACTATGCGAGAGGAAGGAAGGAAGGATTCCATAAAGTATTCAGATTCAAAATGTATGTTATATTAAATCAATTTTTAAAGCCATTAAAAAAATAGAAAATACATTTCAGACAATCCAAATTAAGGCTCCAATGTAAAGAGGTTTATATTCTATCAGTGACTTATTATAACCATATCAAGAAAGGCACCTCATATGTCACTTAGGGGTTTCATGAGCAGATTAAAAAGCCAAAATGCTGACTATAAAACAAGCCCTACCCATTTGATGCTCAATGAGATGATCCTTCCTTCCTATCATCAAAAACTCAGCCCTTAAAAACTCAGCCCTCAAAAACTCAGGATCACATTTTAAAGTTCCTAATATTTGGGATTGAATTTAAAAAGTATTATAGTCAATTGCTCTGGTACTAAAATCTCCTTGCTGCAGCTGCGATTATGGTTGAAAAAAGTGTCACTGTGTGCATGTGCACAAACACACATGTGCACACACACATTTTCCTCATTTTCTAGATAATTCGATTACTGTTAATTGATGTTTAGCTGAGACACTTTGAAGGATATGGTAAAACACTGAATATAGGCAATTAGATTTTCTAAATAACCACTTGATTAACAGAGATTTTTCCTGTCACAGCTTGGTGACCGGACTTTATTAAGAGCTATGGTCTAAAAGCATGCATCTCCTCATATGTAATAAAGAAATTAATACAGATGTTATTATTTAACCGCATGAGCTTAAACAAAATCCAGCCTAAATTGCCCAGCTTCCAACAATTACATTTTTGCCAAGATATTTCAGAAATGATGATATTCAGATCAGGTTTATGTGGGAGCACAACCATCCAGATGGGGAATTAGGTAGCTAACTATTTGATACCATCTTTTTGCAGTCATTATGAAAATTATAAACAATAGATAAAATTATTAATAATGCATTGAAACAACAGATCGGGAATAGGAGAGAGTTACACCTACAATATGTGTGACCAATTCTATGGTAGTTTCCAGCATTCGCAGATTAGAGACAGCCATGAAATACTGGCTAATACATTTCATTGTTCCCATGGAAACATATGTAGCAGGAATTCCTCTCTATAGGAACATACTGGGAAGGTCAAATGCTGCTTTATATAAATATACTTACTATAGTTTTACTGATGTTATGCATTTTAACGATAAAAGCATTCAAGGAATTAACAGAGCAGCTGGGGCTTGATATATTCATAAGATCCATGATCCAACAAAAGCTGTTCTTTGAATGCTCATCAGTGAGAAAGATGGCCAACAGGAGAAGCAATTAGTGCAATAAAATGTATGTTCGGTTGGTCTAATGTTTGGTCTATTTGGCCAGTTTCATCTAGCAGTTAAAACATCAGGCTAGAAAGCAGAATTCAGCTTCCCCCTTAGCCATGAAAGCCAGCTGGGTAATCTTGGGCCAGTCATTGTCTCACCCATCTCACAGGACTGTTGTTGTGGGGACAATAGGAAGAGGAGGGTGTGTTGGATATGATTGTCACCTTGAATTATCTGTAGAAATAATTAAGGTGGAATATAAATAATCAAATAAATAAATAAATGTCCCTGAAAAAAATGGGAACAAGAACTGTATCATAACCTTAAAAGGTAAATGTAAGGTATCTTTCAATTCAAAACTGACTTTGGGGCAATTTTCATGAAATTTTTAAAAATGGAGTTTTCTTGGCAGCAATATAAAAATGATTTGCCACCATCTTCTCTGGGGAAGGTTTTTTCTTTTATACTTCCAAGTTTATGCACTGCTGTGGTCTTTCATCCAAATAAAAACCAGATAAAGGCACTGTGTATGGTCTCTTAAAAATACTTGTGTAACTTTTTCATGGTTTTCTTGAGAGAAAAAAGGGTATATTATGTGATTCTCTTTTAAAATAAAAATAATAATAACTGCAAAGTTTTTTAAAAATAGTTTTACAAAAACACTACTTTCTAGTCCATATCCAAAATATATACTACATATTATAAATGTAGACAGCTTTAATAAACAGATGTGAAAATTTATTAGAAATATTATTAAAGTTGCTTATGATTTGCAAATAGTGTTCTAACTTACCAATATAATGTTGACTATTATACAATGATTTCTTTAATCTTATATGCTAGAATATATTTGATGAATGGTTTCTTTCTTAATTGGATTCTCCCTATAGTGTATTTAAAAAGTTTTAAATAGCAATTAAAGGACATTCTTAGGGTGACCAGACGTCCCGCACTTGGCGGTACAAGCACACTTTCTCATAATTTTTCCCGCGTCCCGGGCCGTTCCCAAAAGATCCCGCTTAATTTTGGCGCCTTCTTCGATGGCTCGCTCCCCCGCCCATCCGCTGCGCTCGCATGGGCGGGGTAGTGTAGCGAGTGAGCGGGCAGATGGCGGTGGGATCGCCGCCCGGGAGCCGCCAGAAGCCTTCCTGCCCACCACCGGCTGCACTGCAGCTGACTCGCCCCGGGCAGGCTGGAAGGCTTTGGGCGTCCGGGCGGGAAGAGCCGCGAGTGGATGGTGGTGGGATCGCCGCCCGGGAGCCGCCAGAAGCCGCTCCCGGCCGCAGGCCCCTGCCCTGCCGCGTCCAGCGTGTCTTCAACAGCAAGCGGGTTGAACGCCCGGCTCGCTGCCACTGCCCCTCCCTGGCCGGGTCATCCCAAACGTGCATGACCCGGAGCTCCCCGTGCCTAGCTGCATGGTACACACACGTGGGCATTCAAGGAATCCGGCTGGATTCCTTGAATCCCCGCGCGTGTGCGCAATGCAGCTAGGTGGGGGTGGGGGGAACTCCGCTTGGGATGACCAGGCTATGCCCTCCATAGCCTAGTCATCCCAAGCGGAGCCCGCCTAGTTGTGTTGCCCACACGTGCGGGGATTCAAGAAATCTGGCCGGATACCTTGAATCGCCACGCATGTGCGTAACGCAGCTAGGCGAGGTGGGAGCTTCGCTTGAGATGACCAGGCTATGCCCTCCATAGCCTGGTCATCCCAAGCGGAGCCCGCCTAGCTGGGTTGCCCACACACATGGGGATTCAAGCTATCCGGCCGGGTCATGCTGTTGAAGACGCGCTGGACGCGGCAGGCAGGGGCCCGCGGCCAGGAGCAGAGCCAGCCACTGCTGCAGGGATCGGGTGCTGCAGCAGCAGTAGTTCCCAGTTGGGACCGGGCGCCCTTAACGTAGCAACCCTGCATTGCTCATAATCATGAGGCTCTACGCGAAAGGGCCGAACGCGGAGGAAAGGATGGCGCGTCGGGCATCCAGATCGCAGCGAGGAGAAGGAGGAGGAAGGTATTTATTATACTTGTATTTATTATATTGTGGATTTGGTCTGCATCAACCTGCCGCTTCCCCTCACCAGGCAAATTGCGGTGAAAACTCTGGGTGAGTCTCCGCGGAGAACTTGGCGGCCCGCTGGCTGGACTTTTAAGAGGGGGGGGAGGCGGTGGAAGAAGCGGCAGCTCCTTGAAATGGCGGAGCAGGCCTTTCTCCATTCAACAGATCCAATATACAGAGTTTTATTTTTTGGCCCTAAAAATATTGTCACTGAGAGTGACAGAAATTTCTTCATCATTGCTATTGGCCTCAAGTAGCAAATAATTAAACATGGTTTTTAGTGTACTTAGTTAGCCATCTGCTTTTTAACATTACATGGTATCAGTTTCAAGAATGCATGCATTCCTGAAAACTTGTAACAAACTCGTTGAAGGGCCTATGAAATATTTTCTAGTTTAATGTAGAATAAGTATTCTTAATAAAAGAAAAAGTCATTTTTATTTAATCAATTGCATTCCTTTTTATAATGACATTAATTAACTAAACTGGAAATAAATCTGTTTTGCTAGAGTTTTAAAATTAAAAAACCTTACATTTTGTTACTATTATTTTAATCAGAGTTTTGCCAAGTGAAATTATATAATAGTTCCTCATGTCTCTGTAATTTTCTAAATCTCATCCAGAAGTACCACACAATCTGGCATTTTCAGCAGAATGATGCTGATGCTAATAAAACATCCTGATTTTTGGTGAAAGGATGGAAAGAGGAAGGAAGGAGGAAGAGAGATCTAAAGAGCAGAAAGACAGAAGGCAGATAGGCAAGAGGAAGGAAGGAAGGAGAAAGAATGGAAAGGAAGGAAGGCTAGAAGGAAGAAAGAGGGAGGGAGGGAGGGAGGGAGGGAGGGAAGGAAGGAAGGAAGGAAGGAAGGAAGGTGAAAGGAGGAAGGAAGGGGTACTTCCACTTGTAGGCCTGGGACTGAATGCAGGAGGAGTCTCTCCATAGGATCAGCTGCTCCTCTGATCATGGTCTATGAAAATGTTACTGCCTGCCTGATGCAAATTTAGACAGATAGTGCTTTGGGCTGCCCCTCAAATCCCTCCTTTACTCCTCCCCCTGTAGAATTCAGCCCCCTGAGTTTTGCCTTTGAGGGGCATGTGTGGTTATGGCGGATGGCAGAGTCAGCTGGAGGTTGAGAAGGGATTGGGGGCTTTTGTCCGCCTGTGGAGTTCTCCCCATGGACAGGATAGGATGTTGGCATGAAAGGATCCGGGCACAATCTCACCTGTTCCAAGTAAAGTTGCCTTTTGCAATTGGCTACCGGTAATCCTCGACGTACGACCAGGATTGATCCCCCAATTTCTGTTGCTAAGAAAGACGTTTGTTAAATGATTTTTGCCTCATTTTGCGACCTTTTATTGCCACGTTGAGTGAATCATGGTGGTTGCTAAGTCAGGAACATGGCTGTTTAGTGACCAAAGTTACAATGGCATTGAAAAAAGTGACTGATGACCATTTTTCACACTTAGCGACCGCTGCAGCATTCTCATGGTCACGTGATCAAAATTTTGATGTAAAAATATTACAATACTATTTTTGCGTTGTATGAAAAATTTTGTTGCTCCGTATAAATTTTTTTATCAAGCCTCCCCCCCCCCCCCCGGTCAAAGGTGTTCCTTTTTACCAATCTGAAAATCTGGTCACCTTAGACATTCTATAACATACATTATTTTTAAAAAGTGCACTCCTAACTCTAACATAAAAATAGATGTTTTAAATCCTTTATTTTGAAATTCAATTTTAAATTTGCAGCAGGCATTTCTGTTTCTTCTCTTCTTTATGAAAGAGAGAAGAAGCTGAATTTTAAAATATCACTATATGCTTTTCAATGATCAAAGTTTCAGTGGTTAAATCCCTTAACAGAGCTGCATTAGTGGTCTCAAACAGATGCAGTTAACTACTTTTCCATAGGGAGCTTTTAAGCATGAAATTACCAGATCACAGTAGGCATATTGTAGAAGGCATTTCCTACTCATAAAGCAAGTCCACTCGCCTTTGTTCCCTGTCACTCAGATAATTATAAATGCTTTGGAAAGCTATAGGATGTCTTTTCCCATCCAGCTGTACTCTGAATCCCAGTACTGTCCTTTACTAGCCATTTTTAATGTTGATTTCTCTCCAGACATTTTCTTTAGGATAGTCATTAAACAACAAAATAGCCAGCAGTCTGCTTATGTTTATTTTCCCCCCCACCCAATGATCTGAAAATTGTATATTATTTAAAGCACCTTGAATTGGGATTAGAAAGTATCAGGAGGTATAAAACACATCAATACATCCCTTAAGTTAATAGGCAATTTTTATAAAGAAATCACTATTTGTCTCATATATTTTTGATTATTCATAATCTCAAGTAAAAAGATGATTTGTATCTACTCTAATATTAGTTCAAACTCACTTTTTTTTAAAGAAAAAAGAAAAACTTTTTTACATGCCAGAGGAAATCTATCTTGCTAGTAAAGCAAGCCATTTTGAAGATGATCCCAGAACAGTTCCTAATAGCAATAGCACTTAGACTTATATATGCTTCATAATGCTTTTACAGCCCTCTCTAAGCAGATTTACAGAGTCAACAAATTGCCCTAACAATCTGGGTCCTCATTTTACCCACCTCGGAAGGATGAAAGGCTGAATCAACCTTGAGCCGGTGAGATTTGAACTGCCAAACTGCAGCTAGCAGTCAGCTAGGTAGCCTGCAGTACTGCACTCTAACCACTGCGCCACCTCAGCTCTTTATTGCTTAAAATTAAAATATAATCAGGGAGGCCCATGCAAGATACTGTACTTGTTGTCATATTTTGTGAAGAATCTTGTTTTGACAGAATATGAAAAAAACCAACAGTAAAGTGGTGGCCTCATCCACCATTCAGCATTGTTTGTTGGAATACCTATTTACATTTCCACATTCATGTATAATGCTCATGAAAAAAGCTAGGCCACAGCAACACAAAGACATTTTCTTGATTGTTATCAGACTATTAAAATAGGTACAACATTATTACTCATTTTTCCTTAATTACTTATTTTCTGTTCAAGGGTAGCTAAGGAATTTATAGATCATACAGTGTGATTTTGAGGAAAGTGTTGTTCTCTTTCATGTTTCATCTTTAAATTACTCAATGTATGGCAAGTATCATTTCTTGTATTTTCATCCCCACCATCTTGAAGATGTCTTGCACCACAGGTAGTTTTAAAACGGGCTCTGGTTTTATGAAGACTATCACACCAATTCCCCTTCCTGAACTGACATAGCAGCATTTCTTGGTGGATTTGTGCCAATACCCCTGCTGTCTTAAAGTGCCTGGATAATTCTCTTGGCTGAGGCACACAGAAAGTGTCTTTAAGGCTAACAGCAGGTCTGACACAGGTGTACATGCCTTGCTATTAACTCTTTTAATACTATGAACCTTAGGATGCTGTTTTAAAAGAACACAGCATTTTGCAAACCAACCAACTACAAAACAGCTATTGCATGAATCACTTTAACTATTACTGTATATACTCGAGTATAAGCCTAGTTTTTCAGCCCACTTTTTGGGCTGGAAAAAGCCGCCTCGGCTTATACTCGAGTCAGTGAAAAATTTGCCCGAAATGGAGGAGAAAAAGGGGCGGGGCCATGCTGCTGGGTGACACTCGTGAATGGCCCAGTGCCCCTGTGAGTTTCCCCTCCCTCTGTGTCAGTTTGCCGCGCAGCGCGCACCGCACCATCCCCCCTCCTCACGTTCTAATGTAATGCAGGGCTGTCTTACGATTCCCCTTCCTCCCCCTCCTGCCGCTCTGCAACGATGTCCCACCTCCTCCTTGTTATGGCAAGCAGCCACATAGCGATGTCCCACCTCCTCTGGTACAGTGATCCAATGATAGGAATCACTGTGCCGTGTGTCATAGGAGGCGGGACATCGCTCCCGCGGCTGCACGGGACATCATCATCACAGCGGGACATCAGCATCATGAGGTGAGTGAAGTATTTCATTGAATACACCGCTAGTTTACTGTTTTTCTTTGAAATAAATATTCAAAAACATTATTGGTATCTATTTTTACTTTTGAAATTTACCGGTAGCTGCTGCATTTCCCACCCTAGGCTTATACTCGAGTCAATAACTTTTCCAGTTTTTTGTGGTAAAATTAGGTGCCTCGGCTTATATTCGGGTCGGCCTATACTCGAGTATATACGGTAGTTTTCTGCACATCCAGCTGGAAAAAAATATCACTTCATAACAAATGTCAAAGAGGCAGGCGGGTCCGTTTATTGCCATAAAATTAAGAAACACAAGTTTTTAAAGATTATATATTATGGCACATATTATGTAGCAAAAGCTTTCATGGATTTCAGTCTTTCCTTTCCTTAGGGCAGACTAAACTGCTTAGATTGTTGATTACAAACATCTGTTTTAAAACTCTGGTGTTTCCAAAATTATATATCATGCAGTATGGTTGCATAGACGTATGACTTGAAAAATAAAAAAGTGAGTCTTTTAAATGTTTAATAGTTTTAAACAATGTGGATGGGTGATATATCCTCAGATTTGTCACTTTGTTAATGTGTTGGAAAGCTGAAAAATATTTTTGTCATGGAATATACAAGTATTTGCATAGAAGTGCTTTCATGGGGTCTTTGGTGAACTTTGAGCTTTGTTGTGCTAGCCTACCACTGATGACATTACCTAGTTGGGTAATGAAATGCCTGCAATAGAACACCAGAGAACATCCCACAGTTCAAACATGATATATAAATATTCTCTTCTATTGTAATGCATCCATTTGGGCTTTCTCTTTTTGAAAAATAATTTCATTAATATTTTTTTATCCAGTTGATACTAGTAGAAGAATAATGGCTTAATAGTTTACACTTCAAGTTCTCAAGCGAACTTTTCATTGAAATCTATTTTAAAGGAAAAATAGGTTGGTTTTCAATAATTAAGAACATAAGTCTCCAAACACATTTTTGTTTCTTTGATTCACTTATTTGACCTTTACATTAGGATAGATTACTATTTATGAGTTATGATCAAAATATACTAAAGAACCCTTATCCTTTATTGATAAATTAGTCACCAATTTCAGCAAAGCATTACAATATTGTATTATCCACTCTAAGCATATCTAAATGAAACACATAATTAATAGAAGTATTCTCTGCCAAATAACATAAAAAATTATTATTTGTATACAAATAATTGCTCAACACACTTACATAGTAGCAAATTTAACTGACATCTGTCAATTATAGAGACCTGCTTATCCCTATTTTTTCTGACTTGCATTTATTTAATAATTCTAAAGTTGATATGACCATATCCTTTTACAGTAAATAAAGTCAGAAAAAAGAATAGGGATAGGCGGGTATTCTATAATTAACAGATGTCTGGCTAAATTTGCTACTATATAAGTGAGTTGAGCAAAATATCACAATTATTATTATTAACATCACAATTATTATGCTTTTCTAGCCTTGATGGAAATGTATATAATTGGAATAATGCATTTATTTGACTCTATCTTATAGAAATGATTACAGGTAGCTAGCTGAAAAAATGCACAACAATGCTTTCTAAGAACCCAAGACTTAGCTGGGCTGAAAAATGTAATGAACATGGCTGTACTATAAGGATGCACTTGCATGGTAACACTGATTTTGTCATTCTTCTCCCTTGCCAATTATCCCTTCTGGCAGGGATGCACCACACTTGTAAGTTCATGGTAGTATTAACAAAATCTAGCCTTTTTTCTTCAAGCCAACACTAATATTTATTGATTGCTGAGACAATCAAGGACAATAGAAGATTTTCTAACAAGACAGGGAACTAACTGACATGCGTTCCCCCTCTGCTTTTCTTAGTTAAGACTGGATTATACCAAAATAACAAAATGGAAAACAGAGAAGGCATCAAGAAACATGTTGGCAGCTTTTATTGGCTGTTGAATTGGCTGTTGTCTCTGTCAAAATCAGAATTACTTGTGTGAAGGAGGAGCAATTTTTGGAAATGGTGTGGTATCATTTTGTACTATCAAAAAACAATGCCTATTAACGTATTCAGTAAATTAAGTAATGTTATCATGCATAGCAGAGATTTGAGAAACAGAAGGAATGAGAAGTTTTGTATTATGTGGCAACTGGTGCTGGCACCTCCTCTTCTCTTGAATAGCAGGTAAGCCAGCATTCTAAGATAGCTTGTTTCTTTCAGTATGTTAAATTACACATAGAATACTAAATTCAGTACCTGCAAAGCATCCATACAAATGGATTTCCTAATTTTTTAAACTAAGGTAATAATAAAATAAACTAAACTAAACTAATAGCAATAAGTTTTTTAGTCAAAGTTGTCCAAGAAATAAGAATAAGAAGCATATGATAGATACCTTTGTATTTTTTCCTCTCCTTTTTTATTTCTATTCTAATATTACAATGTTTGTTTCTTCTTTCAAACAAATTCTCATAGAATTTATCATTCATAGAACTAAGAAACTGTGAATATTGCAGAGATTTTTGGAAGGAATGGATACTGTAATATTGTTTCCTTGCTTATTGCTTTAATAAAGTTTCTATCAAGCCTAAACTCTAGTATAGCTAATAAAGGGGAGGAGCAGTATGTTATAGATTTTTTACAATTGCAAGCACTTCAGAAACAGATCTGAATTTAAATATGCTTTTGGGCATTCTTTTAAATTACTCAATTGGGTAAGACAGATGAACGCAAGCTGTACTTACATAAATAAATAAGACAAAGCACAATCTATGAGAATAATTTAACTCAAACACAGCTTCATCAGTTATTTACATGTTTGTCATCTAAATACAATCCAACTGTATTCATGTGTTGATATTACAATTACTATCAAGCCTTCTTATAAGGCAGACTGTCAGAGACTGTTCCAGTTGGGAGGAGGGATCAAGTGGGACATTAGTCTGGAATTGTTATATAGACACAAGGTCCAATGCTGCCTTGAATGACTGAACTTTACCTAATCTTTCCCAGAGGCAAATTGCCAGACTGGGAAGATTCCTGTGAAATGGACAATAGAACAATAAAGTAGGTATTTTAAAGTCTTCGTCTATGGGACTGGTTGTTTGCACCTGACACTGATCAAATCATATCTACTAACTATATGTGAATTTTAATAAATAATTTTGGATATAAGATTGAGTCTTGCTTTAACAACTAACCAAAATCATAATTAAGAACTTTGGGTAAAATCAATGAAATTTATTAATTTATTTCTTTCACTTTTTTGTATAAAAAGTATAAATTTATAGAACTCAATCAGATTTCATCATTTCTTACTGATTACCATGGATGAAGCTTAATTTTACTAAATCTTTCTTGAACACAATAGAGCCTACTTTCAAGTAAATATGCAGAGATCACAGTAATCTATAGGAAACATTAAAGTGTTTAACTTGCCCACACCATGGCTTGAATTTTTAAAGTACATATGACAGTCAAGTGATATTCTTCTTAGCATACTATAGTTTTATGAAAAATAATTTTAATTATTGCACCAATTTAGATAAGTGGTCTCCTCAAAAAGATTTCTCCCAGGCACTATGCATATTAATTATCACTACTGAGATAAAATAAAGGATTACACAAATCAGTTACTTAAATAGTCACATCTTCTTCCATATTCTCTTGAGCTATATTTCTAAGCATTAATGATCCACAATTTATTTTTCTTATAATGAATGGGTTTATATGTTTATTAGTGGATTCTTAAAAGAGAAAAAAAAACACAATTTTAGAAGTATGATAATTCATGGCTAAGGTGCTTCACCAAACATAAGTAAAAATGAGAAATTGTAATGAAACCATTTATTCATTTTTCTCTGCCTTATGTTCCTACATCATGTAAACTGATGTAGCATTTGTTAAATTAATTCTATATTTGCCACATGTAAGATTTGTTCTAACCTTGGCTCTTTTGATTTATTGTACTTTTTCATTCTGGATTCAATGCATGTGGATCAAATAATGCAGAAATAATATTGCTAAGCATTTTAATTTTTTTAGTTTACATAGCTAATAATAAATTATTGCTCATCAGTTTCTTTACTGAAATTATTTAAAAAAGTCAACATAGGAAATTTTTTCACAATTCAATGTTATTTATAATCAGTAATAACAAGCTGATTACAGTTATAACTGATTTAAGTTGGTCAACTTCAAATTAAAATAAATCCCACACATGAGCCACTAGGTCATCAACTCCATGAACAAATTGCAGGGATTGCAGTGGGGGGTAAGGGAGCGAAGGTGTTACATGACACCAAAGGGAAAGTCCTTGGTATCATTCAGAAAGAACAAGACAGATCAGAGTGTGGGTCACTCTGGCATCAACCACATAAATGGTAAGCAAAAGGTTGGATTCAGAGAACTAAGGACATTTGGGGATGAAGAGGACAGAGGCTACCTGTGGACTTCAAAACTAACAAAATGTGGGGCAGACTGGCAGGTTGAAGATAGTTGGGCTTCGGATAAGAGAATTCCTCATAGTAACCTCACAGAAGGGTACCACTCTAAAGGCCTTGCATTGGGCATGCTTATTTATGACCATAATAAAGATCTGATTTGCTTTGACTTGCTTTAGAATCCTTAGGACTTTGCTGACATGCATCACAGGAACTCTTAATAGCTTGGTAGTTTGTGTGGTATATTTTCCTATGCATAAATACATTCTTCAATGTTGCTAAAACACATGTTGGCAATATGGAGTATTCAGTTCAGGATTGTTTTATGATGTTGGCATTTTATTAATGCAGAAATGCCGAATTGGCAGCTTAGAAATGGGAAAGTATATATGAACCAAAAGTTACAACAAACTATATCCGTACAAAGGAGAACAATTACCAGTTTCTATGTTTTGCATACCAAGTTACTTCTCAGCAAATAGCTGATCCCTTTTTCAATTTTTCCCCTATATAAGATTTGCACATATTTCTTACTTTGTCATGTGGAATAATTTGCCTCAAATGATTTCATATTATAAATTAGCTTTCAAAAACAAGCATCTTTGCTATTCAGCTTTTGGAGATTTACATATGGAAGGTGTTTTGAAACAAATGACCATATGTTAAAAATTATATCAGAAACAGACTGTGCACAGCTTGTTTCACTACCAAAATAAATGTACAAATTTACTAGGACGACAACAGTTTCATGCATTTCTAGCTAACAAGAGGTCATTGCAACCATCATATAAAAAGGTATGCTGTGGTCTCACCCTAAAATAGAATGATATTTTAGTTAAAATTAGATTTGCTATAAATATTTTCATATAAAGCTTTCCCCACCAGTTGCTTCTGTTCTGTTGTTTCAAATGTAGCCAGGGAAAGCAGTATGTGTTCTGCAAATAATATGAAAATAAACTATAAAATAAAATGTTGCAGTTCATTTATTTAAAACTAAAGCTCTCCATTTGTAAACTACTTCATTTGGGAAAAGGGAGAAACAGACATTGATCAATTCCTCAGACAATGTTGTTTTGTATATTTAAAATGCAATAAAAAGACATTAAGTTGTCAAAATACTTTGGTATCGTTAATGAATACACAATAAATTGTTGTAAATTCTTATTCTTCTGTTTCTCCTCCACTTTGTTTATATACCATTTAAGATTTTTTTAAAAAGTGCCTTAAAATCAAACACTGAATGAACCTAAAAATACATCTGTGGAATGAAGATGGATGATGACCTCAGTTACTGCTCTATTTGTTTGTTTACATATTGGATGTTTTCCTGATTATAGTGAATCTGTGATTTAACAGTAGGGGGCTAATGGAAATGTTGTATGTTGCCATGGCTGACAAAATCAATGGGGAAAGAAAAAAATGTGTTTACACTTGAAGATGTCACATAAACCAGCTGGAGATTCCTAGTTCCCCAGTCCAAACCTCGTATGTTCCTTGAAGAATTCACCTGCATCATTACGCATTTTTCACACCTATAAATCTGTTAATTATGATTAGTTGTATTGATCTTATGGCAGATTTATTACTTCTGTAATAATTTAAAGAATGCTCTCCTTAGAAAACAAAATCAAATAAATGAACTATGCACTATGAACTATTATTCAATTCAGCAATGACTCTTTTTATTTCAAATCATTCATTACAACAAACCTGATTGGTATATTTTATGAAAATTGTGCCACCCACCCTAATTCCAGGGTTAAGCCTAAACTAAAGATGGATACAGTGTGGAATACATTTGCTTTGGAAATGAAGGTGTTAACAGAGAGGCAGGAAAAACTTAGTTTGGTGGTAATATTAATATATTGTATTTTTAAAAAATAATATTGAAATCCAAAAGAACACATGTAACACATTTTATGCACCAAAATTGCATTCTGAATTTCCTTTTCAATAGACAATAATGTGATCCAGTGCATAATCAAGTGATTCTATAACTTTATCTAGACAAGTATTCATTCTTTGGTAGAAGGACTTTGGGAACAGAAAATGCATTCTGTTGTTTGGCTCTTGGAATTCCAAAACATCCTACCTGTCTCTCCTTAGATCTCAAAAATGCAAAATATTTCATGACTCGTTGTCCTCCAATCTGTTCTTTGACCACTTGAGACAATCACTGGGATTGGTTCATCTGTTTGATTAATTGATTATGTGCCCATTGGTTTTGACTCTTAGTGACCACATAGCTTTTCTCTTGGAGGATATGTCCCCACCCTGGTCTTCTAATGGTTCACCCATCACTATTATAACCATCTGTTAGAGTCCATACACCTTACTGCTGATTATCCTCTTTATAAGTATTATGTATTTATTAAATCCATACAGCTGCCAACTCCAAGCAACTCTGGATGGCTCACAAAGTAAAAGCACAGCCTTCTCTGGTTCTTCGGGAAATCTTTTGCCTATCAATTTGCATTCACAAAAAGTGAAACCTAGTTGTATATTGACACTTTCCCCATTTAATGTTTACATTAACTCACTGGCCTAATCTTTGGGAAATCTACTTCTGTTCTTTTATGTATTAAGAATGTAGCAGTTCTTTCCCTTAAAGAAGTTGGTTTGCTGTTGTTCACTATTGCAAGGAGAAATTAGTCATTGATTCTGAGATAACTTTATCAGACTTCTTGTCCAAAAGACTCGTTCTTCTTGTCACTACCCTTCCTGGAAAATTAATGGCCAGTCAGTTCATAGTTTTATGAACATTTCACTTTGAAAATGATAAAGGAATTATAAAGTAAGCTATTGCATGTATCAGAGTTTGTTGCAGCAATCAAATCCAGAAAGCACACATAGGTAACTGATTCAGCAGGATTCACTAACTTCTCTTTATATATAATATAACACGTGAAGTAAATCTACAATACCAAAGCAGGTTTTCCAATGTGGTAGTAAATACAAGCAAAACACAAGCAGAGGAGAGAAGTTTCAGTTCAGGCAGCAGTCTAGTTTAGAGCTCAGGACAAACTCAGAGCTAAGCCACGCCCAGGCTCCTAGCTATCTCCAGCAAATACTGTTTCAGTTTCCAAACAGCACTAATTGGCTGACCCAGTTGCCATGCCTTTTCATTGGCTGACCTTGTTAGCATGTCTTCTGAGTCATACACTGACAGTATGGAATATGGGATTGTTTTTTTTAAGTTCCTTTGCATATATTTATAAGAAATCAATCTCTGGCTTATCCAGCAACTCTGTGGAGTCTGTCTCTATTTTAAGTTAAAGGTTAAATAATCACGTCTAACTAGCAATAAATGTTGATGAATGGAATATCATTGTTAAACACAAATAAAACAGGAGTGATTATGTCTGTGAGGTGCTTTATTTATTTGTATGGATAGTTTTTATTGTCCTTATGTCAATGTCCACCATGCCTTTCTGTTGGATCCCAACTTCTATTAGACATGCGAGCTAAGAATTTAAATTCAACACTTCTGAAGGACACCAGGTTGGGAAAAACTGATTTGCATTCTGCTAATGAGGAACATGTGGCTAAGAGACAGCAAAACCAATACTACTACAGAATTTATCGGTTAATTGAGCCTGTGAAGTTAATAATTTCCAAACATTCTGTATAAAATGGTTAGGTAACAGATGTTGCTGAATTATATTCTAGTATTTCTAAAAAGCCAATATGAAGGATCCTGGACAATGTAGTTAGCAAAATCAAAAGATCAAAACAAAAACCCTATACAGGTTGCCTATCCTGATCTAAAATCAAGCTATAATTAGGTTTAGAGTTAAGATGGACATAACTGTATGAGAAGGGTAAGATAAATCCCTGAATATCTAGCCTTTGTACATGAGTGGTTTCTTCATACTTATAAATGGTCTCAGTGGTTTGAATTTTCAGTAACTGTTGGAGACTAGTGACAACAGTAGCATGAAGGTGAACTTGATGGACAGATTAGGAGATAAGTTCTGGTTCAACTCATATCCTTGATATTTCCTCAGCTTACAGAAAAATTATAATGAGTTCCACAGAGGCTCTGCTAGCACAAACAACACAGCTTTTCATTTTTGTTGCTGGCTTTCTCATCTCAGAACCAATTTTATCACTTATGTTGCTACTTATGGGAACCCAGGATTACGTGCATAGAACTTGCATGATAGTATATGTTCATATGTCTTGCAAAAATAGTTATCATACACCAATTAATAGCATACTTTGTGTTTCTTAATATAAAAGATTTACTGTTACTAAAATAATTATAAACCTAAAAAGACATATATGTAGTAACTGCAAAGGAGCAAAAAACCTTATTCAATTATGCAATTGTATATTATAATTGTATATTATTATATTATATTATATTATATTATATTATATTATATTATAATTGTATATTATTATAATTGTATATTATTTCGAGGTCTGCTTCTGAAGGGTTATACAAGCGTCATTAGTGACTGCCTAATTTTTTGACTGTTTGCAATTACAACAGTGATGAAAAACATAACCTTGCCACCAATTCTCACATTTACAGCCTTCGTGGTTTTGTCAAGCAAAGGAAACCTGAAGTAAAAGCATAAGAACAGTTGCAATTTCACTTAGTGAACACTTCACTTAACAATCAAGTTGCTGGTCCCAACTGTAATCCCCAAACAAGGATTATCTGTATTGCATGTAGATCTCTTTGTGCTAAAATAAGCAGTTAATTCCCACACTGATTCATGCAGTTACAAGCAACCTGTCTTGTGGAATACGTTTACATAGCACAGAGCCACAATACATAGTGAAAGAAATGGAAAACTAGAACTGGTGCAGCCATGATTGAGTTGCTAAATCTTAATGTTCTGCATAGAAAATAATTGATAGATTAATGAAATAATTGCAAGGAAAAGGTGGGAAATCCTTTTGGCCAATAGGTTGAACCTTATTTCTTCCCATTATTTTGACCTAATCAAACCACAGAGGCATTCTAGTCACATGTAGATATGGACAGGAGATAGCAAGGCAGATTTTACATTCTTTTAAAAAGAAATAGTATTTTCAAGGCTTAAACAGGTGCTTTAAATCAGGTGTACCCAATCCCTGATCCGTGGCATGCCAGAAACAAAGCTATGCAAACAAGCCAAGCCATCTGCAGGATGAAGGCAGCACACAAAGCCACGCCCTCTCTGGTCCATAGAAAAAAATCATCTTTCCAGGGAACTGGTCCCTGGTGCCCAAAAGGTTGGGGGCCAATAGTTTAAATCTTACACAAATTAGCATACTATTTAACATCTTTTTAGAACACATACCCAGAAATAGGTAAAGTTGCCATTGAATGTTGGAAATGCATTTTGAAGATGCTCCATGTAGTTGGTGGTGATCTCATGATGGCATTTATTTGGATCTGAGGTCCACCCATCTCACCTAGAAGCAGCTTTTGCAACTTGCAATCAATAAAACATTAATGTAAAATATTAGACCAATAAATAACATTAAATTTGGTTTAAAATTGACTAAGATGGGGAGGAAAGGGGCAAGATGCACACAGAAAACAGGTGGGTCTTAGTCCAATTAAGTCATTCATTAAGACAAGAACTGAAAACAAAATAACCACCATGACATTTTTATCATTTAAGTTCATGGAATGGATTTTCAAATTTTGTTTTTAATTTATTTGTGATACGTTTCCTTCTGTTAATTTAAGATGGCATACATAGCCCTTCCACTTTTTCCCAAAACATTATCCCTGTGAGATGGATTGACTTAAGAGAGAGCTACTGGCCCCAAGTCACCTGATGTTAAGCCTCAGGAATCAAGAAGGATATATTGAGTTACTTTAATTTCCTTTATTGTTTTCCTTCCCCTATGGACAGAATTTTGCCAGACTAAAGCAACTATTTGCATAACTAGAGATCAACTCTGGGAAAAGCTTAACCCTTTTTTTGTGCCAACCAAACTTTCTAAGCTCTGCTGTCTCTTTGCCCTCTGGAAAATAGCCCCTCCCTCCTTGGATTCCAGAGTATTTCACCACACCTAGTGAGCCCAAACCCTTTGAAAAATGTAACATACAAAATTATGTTACTGAAATTAATGAACTCCCAGAAAACCCCGTTTTAAGCTGGAGTATTTTTGCCTTCTACCAGTGCAATCTGACTGACAGAAAGTTCCCATTCTATTACTGCTATTACAGTGCCTCTCAAAACAGCTACTGGTCTGCTTAGTGACTGTATGGAATGGTGTAGACTATATTAGGTTTGTGAAAAGGGAATACTCAGTTTTGACAGACTAAGCAGACCTTGTAAAACGGAGGTCAATAAACCAGACAGCCCAAAGCTGTGACACAGTCACAAAAGAGGTCATGCAGAGAGTCTATGGCTCAGAGACCAGGAAGGGAAACAAAAGGAGGATGTTCCATATTCATTAGTGCTTGCTAGGGAAGCTGATGGAGATTCAAGACAGCAGGGTTTTAAGAAGTTGTTTGTCTCTCTACTGAAACACAGATTAAAGTCTGCAAGCTTTGGTTTTTTCCTAATGTTATGAATGTTTGACCAATGCCCTTTTATTTTAAATAGTACAATATTTGAAGGATTTACCTACCTATTTGCCGCTACTCAGGACTGATTATCAAAGTATCTTTGAATGGACTCCAAATATTTGCCTCAAAGGAGCAGACCCAAAAAAAACCCCCATTATTGTATCTAATATCAGAAAATGTGTGAAGTCTGAAAGCATTTGACTGTCTTCTGTTCAGCTGCAATGCACTCAATGTATTTTCCCCCCATTATTTGTCACCTCAACCTTGCTGATCAATAACAAGTGATGCCCATATTTCTAACAAGGCTTTTTACCATTCAAAATCCTTGACAGCTCAAATTACTGTCATTTTGCAGCATTTGCAAGTGAATCAACATAATATGTGGAGTAAATAAGCAGCGGCAACTTTTGGCATAAGGCTTTCCCCCAGATCAACATAATTTCCCAGAAGAGGCTTTTACAAGGACTTTAAAGCTTTTTAAAAAAACAAAACAAAAATAAAAACAAAATAGTGTTGCTTGATTATATGCTAATCTTAATACTGGAGTTCGAACATGCAAGATTATTTTCCAGGGATTAAACATAGGCAAACTATCCTTATCATACTACATTCATCCATTAGCTGCCGAATGCAAGAAAATCTGTATCACACTCAACCATTGCTGTGTTTCTGGCCACTATTGGTAATTCTCACTATCTCCCATTATCTATTGTTCATTTCTGCCTCCCAGATTCTCTCTTTTCCTCCCAACAACTATCTGATTACCTAATAGTCTTTAGACAGAATTATATTCCATGCCTCTGATATAATACACACAGTCCACCAAAACTTACATCATAATAAATGTGTTAGCCTTTAAGCTGCCACAAGGCCCTTTGTTATGTGCTCCTGCTTGAGTTTATTGCTGCTATTTATTTCATAACGGAGGTTACTCAAGTAAATGCTGATGTGTGACTTTATGGATTTTTTTTTTGCACTGCAATGTCTCAGAAGGGCCATGTTCTAAAAGATGGGTTAGAAATCTTTTAAATTAATGAAGTGCCTGTAAAGTTCCAATTGGTCTTACATACATTATCTTGCAATTTTTACAAGGGGCAGCAAGGTTTTTTATTAATTCCAATCTGCAGTCTGGCAAAAGACGTGGCTGATAATGATTCTATGACAAAAATGGACTTTGAACTGGAGGCCCTCTGAGCTATTGCAAACTCTTTTGTGGGTTCTTTGGTGCTCTGTGAGCTTAGCTGTTTTCTTGCAGGTGTTTTATTACCCAACTAGGTAACATCATCACTGCACCAAAGAATCCATTATTCAATCCTGAGCTACAAATATTGTCTTCTATCAATTTTGTATCTTCTATCAATTTTGTACCGTCCAACAGGTCATTCTTTATAACAACGGTGAACAAACTTTCCAGCTTGGAGGCCCAGCTGCAGTGATGGGTTACGACTGGTACACCCCAGTATGGGCGTACCGGGGCCTGCCGGGAGCACCAGGTATCGTCCGGGTACAGTGCTCTGAAGGGCCCATCCGCCTGCATGAGCTCCTTACCTGCATTTGAGGTTTTTGGGGCTTCTCCACACGGAGCGTACGGCATCTGCGTGACGCTCCGCTGAGCAGCTGGAGTGTCACGGAGGCATCACGGAGTGTTGCGGTTAGTAAGTACTCATGCAGGGGCACGGTGCGCACGTTCATGTGGTGGATGCCTGGCCCCATTGCACCATACCAGTTGCAACGGGATCCGGAACCCACCATTGCCCAGCTGGAGAGGGGAACTGGGTTGTGCAGGCGGAAGGGCCAACGCATATGCATGCTTTTGCAGCTCTTGCATAAGTAGTGGGCCAGAATGCACACACATGCAGCCCTTCGCAAGTGGTAGGCTGGTACACACGTGCACAGCTCAACTTCCGTGATCATTGGGCTAGTATGCACATGCGTGAGTCCCTTCCACTCACAGAAATTGATCTGCATGCATGCGTGTGCTCTGGTTAGCCATTCTGAATAGCCCATGACCTGGTATTGGATCACGGCCCAGGGGTTGGGAACCTCTGGTTTATAAAACTGAAATCAACCAGTATTCTTAAAGAAAGTGAGTGTTAATATTATTAATATAGGTAAGAGAATGTATGCCGTTACTAGGAATATAAAGACGGTAGTTCTAAACACAATTTCTTCCAATCAGGCATATCTAGAATTATGTATTAAATATGATAACACATAAAATCTATCAGTAATTAATTTGCCAGTAATGGCTTGTTTCTCTGTTCCTGTTCATAGAAGTATCTCATGTATCTGAGTTGCAAAAATATCATACTATCATTGTTCATCAAAGATGACTATGAAACAACAGAATTTAAAACAATTCAGCTATTCTAGGGCCCAGAGTTATTTTGTCTCAATATAATACATTTATAAATAGTATTTTCATCTATATTTAAAAGAATATATTTCTTTAAGATTCTTTAGTGAAATTCTTTTGTCTCCTCTTTTAGATGTAGCTGGTATACAGTCTGCTTATTGAACAGAATAAAAAAAATACATTGAAAAAATGGATGATAAAATTGCTGTCGTTTGTGTGTATGTGTGTGTGTGTTTGTGTACACTATCATGGCAAATATGGTATTACATACTCTTAAGATTATACAGCAACTAAGTGCTCTGCATTGCAATTTGGATGGTTGGAGAAATGTATTACCGTGGAAACTGAATATAGAGTATGCTCATTCACTTGGAGCCTATACTTGTGTGTCTTTCTTAGGTATTTTTTTTATGACATTATGAATTTTTGTTGCCTTAAAATGTGCAATCAGAATATCTGAAGTTGTTAAAGGGATAACGGTAAAGGTTCCACTCGCACATATGTGCTAGTTGTTCCTGACTCTAGGGGGCCGTGCTAATTTCTGTTTCAAAGCTGAAGAGCCAGTGCTGTTTGAAGACGTTCTCCATGGTCATGTGGCCAGCATGACTAAACACCAAAGGCGCATGGAACAATGTTACCTTCCCGCCAAAGGTGGTTCCTTTTTTCTACTTGCATTTCTACATGCTTTCAAACTGCTAGGTTGGCAAAAGCTGGGACAAGTAACGGGAGCGGCGCTAGGGATTCGAACAACCAAACTGCCGACCTTTCTGATCGACAAGCTCAGTGTCTTAGCCTCTGAGCCACCGCATCCCATGTATTAAAGGAATAGATCTTACTTTATCTGAAAATTCTGGATTTTATTTTGTTCTTTGCTGCATTCTACATAATTGAAATGCTGGGTACTATTGCGGAAATATTCCTGAAAATATTTATAAAATAAAGTATTATCTAAAGAGAAAGCTCTACCTTACAGATTTAAAGTAATGTAAAATGATAACTTTAAAAAAATTCAGATCAGAATCTCTAGTATTGCATATAGGAGACTATGAGTACTAGGACTGCCTTAGGCATGAAAGCTATCTGTGTAATCTTGGGCTAGTCACCCTCTCTCAGCCCAGTCCAATCTCACAGGGCTGATGATATGGAGAAAATAGGATATTATGCATGCTCATTGCCTTGAATTACTTAAAAAATAATAAAGGTGGGATAATAAACAAACAAACAAACAAACAAATAAATAAATAAATACAAACATACATACCCTGTTTCCCTGAAAATAAGAGTTCACCAGATAATAAGCCCAATCTGGCTTTTGTGTGCATGCACTAAAAGAAGCCCTCCCCTGAAAATAAGCCCTCCCTCAAAATATAGCAACACAGCAGCAGCCTTGAGGTGACTACACTTGCCACCTCTTGCATCTCAAAAATAAAAGACGTTCCTGAAGAGTAGGAGTAGGAGGAAGGGAAGAAGGGAAGAAGGAAGGGGAAGGAGAGGAGGAAGGAAGAAAGTAGAGAAGAGAAGGAGGGAGAAAAGAAAGGATAAATAAGGTGGTGCTACAACAGGAGAAAGGGATGGTAAAGAAAGCAACCCAAACTGCATATTATAACCTATTAAATGAAATAATAAATGTATAAGA